>NC_068981.1:50957428-50959558 GCF_001194135.2 Octopus bimaculoides | reverse complement strand
TATATATATATATATATATATGTGTTTGTGTGTGTGTGTGTGTGTATGGGTGTGTGTGCATGTGTGCATGTGTGTGTGTGTGTGTGTGTGTGTGCGTGCGCGCGTGTGTGTGTGTGTGAGCGTACAATTAGGAATAGAAATTCATCCACATATACACTCTTCCAAAATCAAAAACATGTCCGCATATATAAATACTTAAACATATATATATAAACGGGCACGAACACACACACACACACACACACACACGTTTATAATGATTTTTTTTTGCATCAATGTTTAACATTTCACTGAAGCTCTTAATGTAGCTTCACATGCTTTTATCTTTGTTGTCTTAATTATAGCAGTTGCTGTATATATTATTTAGAAACAGAACACATACAGGCAAACATGAAGTCATTCATATGGTATTATAGATACATATACAATTGCATAGACAATATGCTTGGACATAAAGAGCTGATTTAAATAGTAGACACAGTGTACGATGTCCCCGTACTTGTACGAGTCTAATGTCTTAATGGTAAGTATTGATGCAGTGGCATTGTGTGTAAAGATCTCTCCGCTCCAGGCCTGTGAAAGTATTAAAGACGGTAGATAGTTCTGCATATAAAGTCTCATACAAGTGTACGTTTGTATGCATAAATACAAAATATGTATGTTTGTATGTATGTATGTATGTATATATATGTATCTATCTATCTATCTGTTTGTTTGTCTGTCTCTCAATCTTTATATGTATATATATACACAAATATATACATGCATACATATATGCCTACACACATAGATAGATGCATACATATGTAGGCTCAGGTGGTGCTGTGTGGTAAGAAGCTTGTCGTCCAACTACATCGCGCCGGGTTCAGTCCCATCGCGTGACACATTGTCTTCTATAGCCTTGGAGTGACCAAAGCCTTGTGAATGGATTTGATAGATTGAAACTGGAATAAGTCCGTCGTAATTATCTTGTCTTTCAGACATTATCTTCCCATGGGACATGATGCCTTTGCTAGAACGGTCCGAATCGATATAGCAAAAGCCACATCAATTACTGACGAAGTTGATATTATTGAGACCGATCTATCTGAAGAATATTGTTGGAACTTAAAAATTAAATAACACACCAAGTTAAAACACAACCGGCCAGATGTGGTTGTGTGGAGACAGAAAAAAGATGCTCTGTTGATGAAATCAACTGCCCTCTGGACACTAATGTGGTTAGAGACTCGCGAGCGAAGGTGAGACACCCGTGTGCCATTCATAATGAGTTTGCAAATTCAGCACACAGGATAGATTTTTTGCTTCATACCTGTTATTACTAGAGCTACAGGGTACATACAAAGACATCTGTAACAATGTATGGGCGAACTTGAGTTCTCGGAGGGAGAATATATTTTGTTCTTTCTAAAAAAGCCATTACTTTTATAGCTAGTCTTCATGATTTGTACATTGATTCAAAGTGAGTAACCAGCTATGGCGAAACCGGTTTGACTTTCTATAATGACACAGAATAATTTTATACTTTTATTCCACCTCAAATCATTTATTTACTCTTTTACTTGTTTCAGTCATTTGACTTCAGCCATACTGGAGTACCGCCTTTAGTCGAGCAAATCGACCCCAGGACTTATTTTTTGTAAGCCTAGTACTTATTCTATCGGTCTCTTTTGCCGAACCACTAAGTTACGGGGACATAAACACACCACCATTGGTTGTCAAGCGATGTTGGGGGGGGGACAAACACAGACATACAAACATATACACACATATACATATATATACATATATACGACAGGCTTCTTTCAGTTTCCGTCTACCAAATGCACTCACAAGGCTTTGGTTTGGTCCGAGGCTATAGCAGAAGACACTTGCCCAAGATGCCATGCAGTGGGAATGAACCCGGAAGAATGAACACATACCACCACTCACACACACTCTCCTTACAGAGAACGCTACAACCTTAGCAAAAAATCCAGGCACCCTCCAACCCAAGACAAGTCTTTACCCAACACCATAAATTCTAGCCCACACAGGAATCGTTCCAAAATCGTTGATCGCACACAACACATAGGAATTCACAATTTTTTTTTTTTCGTGAATTCTCTCCCTATATATATATATATATAT
>NC_068981.1:50951525-50957385 GCF_001194135.2 Octopus bimaculoides | reverse complement strand
TATATATATTAGTTTATTCATATTATCTCAGTTTAAAAAATACCTTTGACAATGTAAATATGGTAATAGTTACCATAGGTAGCAAAAAATTACACAAAAAACCAAGATATCACAGCCGTTTTATAGGTAGAGATACCAAGTTGAAGTGATGCATTTTGAGAAGATAGGAATAATAACAATAAATGGAGCAAAACGCATATAAATAAAAGTTCCTTTAATTCCTACACATGTTTCAAAATATATGTGACCTCTCCTCCAAAGAAGTAAGAGCTGCTGGAATTAACACATATATTCATCTTCAGGGAATCAACATATAAAAGCAAGACAAATGCGAAATGATGAGGTAACATGGCCATGTAACAACTTAGCTCGTAAGTTACCTCATCATTTCGCATTTGTCTTGCTTTTATATATATATATATAAAGCTGCCGATCTGGCTCGTTTCATGGAAATTGCCTACCAATACGAAGTTCTTTAGCAATAATGAAAGTGACTATGTAGGAATATTTAATATCTGGAACATGTCACACATGTAAAAAGGGCGTTGCTCTTGTGTAGAAACCTCAAGTCGGTGACTTATTTGCAAGTAGATTTCAACAACATAGCTGTAGTAGATACGAATCCCGACGTTTTGCTTGTTTCACGATTCAGGAAAACGGATATTTTGTTGATATATTGATATCCTAGTTGGGCTTGTATTTGTTAATTATCGCTTTTATATATACTTCCTATATGTGTGCCATTGGCACAAGCACCTCCAAGATTTCTTCTCTGATTCAGATATGCATAATTTAAGCTTATGTTGATCACTTCAAAAAATGTGTATACTCTAGCCAAGTAATATTGTACGCTTAATATTAACGTTTATAAGAGCGTATTTACAGTTAAATCTGTTTCATTGCTGCTGCAGGGACATCAGTCTTCATGTTCTCTACCTGAACAGTCTCTTAATGATTTCGATAATCTTAAATGAGGCTTGAAAGTAATCTCTGTAGCGTTGGTAACAATCGATCTGCTCAGCATCTTCTCTAAACTGTCGCCAAATTTTAAAACTGTTATTACGAAATCTCATAAAGTATGTCGAGTTCATTCGATTAAAAATGATTGGGATTCACAAAGAGGATTTATTAAGTCAAGTGACTCGTCTTGACAAGATTAAGTACGTGTTATTCATGATAAAAGCCAAAACAATTTTGTAGTCAATTACTGCGAAATTATTAATAAGTTCACCTACTTAAAAAAAAATTGCGTTGTCTAACATATAGGACATAGTTTCTATCATAGTTACTTTTGAGACATTTAGTACTACCTCGAACATAATACATGTGACTGATGCGTTGTATCCGATGATAAATTATATACAGTTGTGGAGAAAGTCATTCAGTTATTAAAGTGCAAACACCCAATGTTGCGTATCTCCCTCGAAATAAATACTTGCATTCGTAAAAATGAATTATATCTAAATTCTCACTCGTTTGCAAATCGAACATATAGAGGACAGTGATAGAGATAAATCTTCAGTTAAATCTATCGGTATCCTTAATTAATATATTATCCAAACATTTTGATAGTAGTATCTTGTAAGAAGATCCTTTGTTATACATCACGTGCAATGCCATTAAACAGGTGAATTTATTAATAAATCTGGAGTAGTCGCCTAAAAATTTATATTGAATTTCATCTTTAACGATGCATTCACGAACATGAATCATTTGGCTTGATAAATCCTCTTTGTGTCTTCCGGTTACTTTAAATTGGGAATTACATCTAGATAATTTACGTTTAATTTTACTTAACGGAGTATCCCTTTACTACTGAGAAACATCCCTTGTTTCATATAACAGCTATTTTCACTTATTGTTCCTAGAGGATTCTTCTGTTATCTGAAAAATAGAATCTGTAGTCAATGCTGTATTTCTGCATATAGGCGTATATATATACTTCTATGTTTGCATATGTTTGGTATAACGTAAAGCTTATTCCCTTTTGAGTTGAACAGTTGTTTTTAGGCAATCAATTTTATTCAATCTATGACTTTGACATTTCAAAGCGGTGAGAAATAACCAGTTCTGTTTTCAAATAACCTTATGAAATATATGAGCATTCGGAAAATAGAAATGTTAAATTGCACCCCAAATCATCTGTCTATGGAAATTGTGGTTTAAATAATACTACACAGCCAGAAGTATCTTTGGTGACTGACTCTCGTGAGCTGCTATTATGTGGAGGCAGATAATAATGTATTAACTGAGCACTCGATACCTATACCCTTAATACTGTCCATATTGTGTCTTGTGTTTACTCAACTGAAGTAAGAATTAAAACAAAAGCAAATACTGTGTATATATTTCTTTTCAAATAATGTGCTGAGTTAATCTTATGAAATGTATATACTAAAAGACATAATAGAATCAGCAAGGCATGACAGCACTTATATGAAGTACCTTATCGTGTATTTCTTGCTGTCTACGAAACGTTATAATAAAGAGTATATAGTATCAGACATGTATCCGCATTAATATGTTTCGGATCATGACCATCATGTTTTTCCTTTCAATTGAATGATACTTAAGAAGAATAAAGATCACATGCAAATGTCAACAATAAAGAAGAAAATATAAATTGTTTATTTAGACAATGATTAGCATGAATAAAGTTCAAAAGAGTTGGAGTCGTGTGGTTAAATTATACAGCACCGCATAGATAAATGTTGTTGTTAGCAACATTCTTTCAAACGCTGCTAGAATTTTTTTTCATCTTGTTTCATCCTTCCACGCCTTCTTATCATATAGCTTTTACCATTCTCGCTACGTTGTATCTTCTACTTTCTGTTGTCTCATTCCTGCGCCTTATATCTACACCTTTGCCTTTTGATTTGACATTCTCCCCGCTTCGTAATTTAAATTTCTTTCATTTTTGATTTGTATCGGTTTTCTCTTTACATTTCTACTATAATCATTTATTGACATCTTTCCTTTCCATCTTGTGTCTTAACGCTTTACTTCAGTATTCATCTACTCTTTAATGGTAGCTGCATTCTTTTTTTATTATTTACGTAAAGAATTTAACAAAAAACGTTCATAAATACTCTTGCTTAATAATATATACGTTCTCCAGTTTGTTTTTCCGAATATATTTCCCTTTTCACCATCTCTCCCCCACTTGCAAACCTTTCACTAACCTTCATTTTCTTTCCTCACTTTGGTTACATTTTTTCCCACCAACTTCCCCATTTTTTCCCTTGTATTCTCAAGTTTCTTCAGTATCACTTCTCGCATTTTTTTCCCAATCTATTCCTCTTATCTCATTTACAATGAAGAATTGCATTACCAAACAATTTGGTATTCTGATCTAAAACAAGAAAAAAAGTATTGGACATTATCCATTTTCTGAATGCTATGGAATGTATTTTTCAGAAATATATCATCAACAGTTACTTCGAACGGTGATGACTAATTTTGATTTTTAAATTGATAGCATTTAAGTCTTAATTCATTGACAGCTTTATGAACTGTTACTCTTCTGTCCATGCTATGTACAATTATAAAGTTGCTTTATTTATTACACATATAAAGCGATTCGCATATAGCTGAATGAAAGTTGTATGCATTCCTCTGCACTAGATGCGTGCGTAGAAAATAAGGTGGTGATCGTTAAAACTAAGGGTTATATGATTGCTAAAGAAAGCGCACTTCACTTTGCAATTGCAAATGCACTTGGATATTGCATGATTAATACCCAATTCTAAAATTTATCAGCATATTTGAACACTTCTACCGAGTGAACAATAGCATAAATGAGATGGAAACGATATAGGTTTGAAGAATTTGTAAAAGTTATCTACAAAACCAACTAAACATCATTTACATAAAAATCGTAATGATAAATTGCCTTTAAAAGAGTTTTATCAAGACAAAGAAAAGCGAGAGTATGTGTGATTTGAACTGCGAATTTATATCACGCGAGGAGTTATTTAGTAATTTGCTCTATTTACTTAGCCATCTATTCCTTCATATTAACTGCAAAAATCGAAAGTCTAGTACTCTACAGCCCAAATTAAAAGCCATTAGTATAGTGTAAGTTTATATAAAAAAAAAAAGGAAAGAAAGCTGCATCAGCAAACAAGCTCCCCCGCAGTGCACAGATAATGTGGATCTAATTAAGAATCAACATTCTCTCCACTTTATATTATTAACGTAAAGATTCGTTAAAAAAAAATAACTCATTACATGGGATTTATACTGCTGAATAGTCTTTTAACAACAGTTCGTTACATCGAGTATTTTTTTTCAACATTGACCCATTTATGTAATGGTCGTTTTTTTCCTTTTATACTGCGTATGTCAGGTCATCCCATAAGTTCTGTCGAAATTTCAAATAAAGAAAACAAGTGATCAAATGTTATGTTCAATTGAAATTTAATCATTACTGTACTTTCCCTGATTATCTATGACTTCCTTCCTCCTATTTACAAGCTTTTTGATCCCATAAATGTAAAACTCTTTTAGTTTCAAAGCGAAGAACTCTGAAATGTCAGTTTTGACCTCCTCCTGGCTTGTGGAAATTATGTCCCCCAAATAATTCTGTAAACTACGAAAAAAATGGTTGTCTGAAGGAGCAAGGTCGGGAGAATAAGGAGGATGAGGAATTTTTTTCTCAACCAAGCTCTTCGAACTTCTGTGATGTGATCTTTGCAGTGTGGGGATCGAGCATTGTCCTGACGAGACATCACTCATTTTCGATTCACTAAAGCGGGTCTTTTATTCCTCAAAGCTTGGTTGAAACACTCTAATTACTGACTTGAACATTGATTTTTGCATTAGATGGTAACAATTCGAAGTGAATTACTCCTTTGCAATCCAACCAGATAGAGAGAAGAACCTTTTTCTATGAAGTTCCGTTCTCGGTTGTGGTTGAGCTTTTTTCCCTTTAACCAAGTCACTGTTTACGACGTTTAACATTTCGATAGAAGATCCATTTTTCGTCACCAGTCTATCCAAAAAGGGTGCAATGAGTTCGCGAGAATGAAGAGAAGAGCAGATGTCAACACGGGATTTGTGGTTGCTTTCGGACAATTCATGAGGCACCCATTTTCCAAGTTTAGGAACCTTTCCAAGTTGTTCAAGATGACCATGAACAGTTGTATATTTTGAACTAAGCTTTATTGCCAATTCTTCAAGTGATAATGCATGATTTCTTTTCAAATAATGCCTCAAGGAGCTTATAATCAAACTCAACTGGATGTCCTGTTTGATCTTCATCTTCAAGGCTGAAATCTCCACTTCTCAATTTGAAAATCATCTTCGGCAAGTTCTTTCATTCAAGCATTCTTTGCCATAAACTGAGTGTATGTTTCGAGTCGATTCGGCTGCAGGGTTTCTTTTTTTGTACTCAAAGCATTATGTGCCTTAAATGCTGTTTGGATACTTCCATATTAGAAAGGGTTTTAATGAAAGAAAATTTAATTCTATTATTCTGTAAAATAATATTTGATTAGTTTAAATGTACACAAATGCATAAAAATAATTTTTAATTCCATTAAACCTTCTAAAATACTATTAAATTTCATTCAATTTTAAAAAGGTTAAAATCGGACAGAACATATGGGATGACCTGATATTTTCTCCAGTCACACAACTGATTTGCTATTGCTCTAAATATGTTTTTGTTTTGCGTGAAATTAAGGTTTTTGACATTTCCACTATTCTTTGCTTCTCTTCACCGTGTGTTTGCATTTATGCTTGAACGTATTTGTATATACTTTCACTCGTTTTCTCATTCTCACTTCATTTCAGAGCCTTTGCACATTTCGCCAAAATAAACAAAATAAATCAGAGTTATATATATATATATATATAT
>NC_068981.1:50950303-50951068 GCF_001194135.2 Octopus bimaculoides | reverse complement strand
TTTGCCAAAGAAACAGTTTCAGTGCACTGCAGGATAGGGCCACTCCTTGAAAAAGATGGTGCACTAACAGGAAACCCAAGGAGGATAAGTGAAATACTAAATGAACAATTCAAAAGTGTTTTCACTCCACCCCTAGGGCGCTTTCAAGTCAGCAATCCAACTGACTTTTTTACCACTGCAGATATAAAAGCAGAGGCAATGATGACTGATTACATCGATATAAAGGAAGACGATGTAATAAGGGCTATAAATGAATTGAACCCAAACTCAGCTACTGGCCCTGGTGGATTCCCAGCAATCCTTCTAAAGGTATGTAAACGAGTCCTAGCAAGACCACTGCAGTCCCTCTTTCAGAGCTTCCTTGCATCTGGCAAACTCCCAAAAAAACTGAAGGAGGGGAAAATATGCCCTATTCATAAAGGAGGTAGGAGAGCGGAGGCCAAGAACTACAGACCTATCCCTCTCACCTCACACATCAGCAAGGTCATGGAACGAATAGTTAGAAGAAAACTAATCGCCTTCCTTGAAGAAAATGACTTGCTGTCTGACACCCAGCATGGTTTCCGACCAGGAAGAAGCTGCCTGACTCAGCTCTTACAACACTATGACTGGGTGCTGAAACAGCTACTTAACCACTCAAATGGGGAAGTGATATATCTCGACTTTGCAAAGACCTTTGATAAAGTCGATCATAGAATGATATGTCACAAACTGCGTGATCTCGGCTTAGTTGGAAAATTGGGAGAATGGCTTCATGACTTTCTG
>NC_068981.1:50940366-50948187 GCF_001194135.2 Octopus bimaculoides | reverse complement strand
TGTGTGTGTGTGTGTGTGTGTGTGTGTGTGTGTGTGTGTGTGTGTGTATGTATATATACGGGCACATATATAATTTACACGCACACACAAATATGTATTGATACTTCGTATTTATAAGAAAGAGAAGAAACGCGTGTGAGAGAACGACAAATTAAAATAGACTGCAATAAAAACGACACATTAATTTTACTGCCCACTGGATTGAATAGCAATCCTTATTTGAGACAGTTTCACTGCATTAGCTAGTTGCTTATTGAAGTAGTAATGCTGAAGCAGTTAATGAACGAATGGTAAGAGCTATATTAGCACCAATGTATAGCAAATTGTAGTTGCGGTAGATATATTGTATTATGCATTAGCTTTGAGGCGCTACTCGAACTTCAGGTCACCTGATGATCGAGAACTAGAAACTTCAAATAGCATTTCATACAGACTCTATTTTGAATAATAAATAATTTCACACCAGATAGTAGTATTGTGTGTGTCTGTGTAAGTTTGTGTATAAGCATCTGAGTATTACTAGAGAGGGGAGAAAGAAAGAGAGAAAGAGATGGAAAGTGATAAAAAAGAGATAGTTAGCGAACTGGCACTCAAGAACGCTGTATTCTCTTAATCTATTCACTCTCAGTTCTCTGTCAAGGTCAACATAGCCTTTTTTGTGGGCGATAAATAAACTGGATTCGTACATGCATACATACACACACATACACATACTTACATAACATACATACATTTATGTGCTTTTATATGCTTGAGTGTGCATGATGTGTTTTCCTACGTTTGCACATTGACGTGTCTATAATGAATATGACACAATTGTTCATCTATAAACTATCACTAGTGTCGTGGAGGAAGCTAAGCCACATAGAGTTTGATGCATAAAATATCGGTAACCTGCATAGATGCATATTAGATAAGCGTGCTATACAAATTTCAAGGTGGATATCTATCTATCTGTCATTCTGCGTCTTATGCTCTCTCTTTCTCTTTATACACACACACACACACACACACACATATATATATATATATATATAAAGAGAGAGGGATGGAGAGAGCGAGTAACCATGTATGAATCAACTATATGATAGCTTCTAGATATTAGACATTTATTGGACACGCAGAGGTATTGTTCTGGAAGTGATACAAATAATATTACATTATCACATGACATTAATGTAAGGACGTAGCAGGAAACTTAAAAACATTTCCGAGCCTAATCATGTCATCATCGTCTGCCAATACCAATGTGTCCTAAACAGATACTAATTTGAACCAGAACACCAAAAGAAAGTTCGAACTCCAATCACAAGCATGGTAGTTGTGGCTTAACTTTTGAAAATAAGAAAAACCTGTAAAACTGTTTAAGCCTGTAAAAATAAACCATCTAATGAACTTACAGTGCATATTCAACTATATATATTCATACATACACATATGTGTGCGTATGTTTGAGTGTGAGTGTGCATGTGTGTGTGTGTGCGAGTGTGTGTGCGTGCGTGTGTGTGTATGTCTTTGTGTCAGTGTGTGCTTGTGTTTGTGTTTGTGCGCGCTCGTACGTGTGTGTGTGTGCGTGTGTATACATTCCTTTTATCTTTTCTGGTTTAAATATTTCTTTTACACGTGTCTCTGGTTGGGGAATTTCATCCATAAATCTACTAAACGATATTGTATTACACTTGTCATCAAAATTAAATGTATTATACATATGAATGCAAACCAACATTTTTAGACTAATTTTTCATGCTCATTTCAAAAGTTCACTCCATGTGTATGTAGCATGTATGAATTTTGCAGTAGATACATGCAAATATTTACATATTTTTATATTTGAAATCGTTAACTTGGACAAGCTGAGCAGATAAAATGTGATGCCTATTACTTGTCCTGATTTCCAAGAGGACAGTCAAAGTATAGCTTATAAATCTTCTTCGTCTCTGGTGTTATTGTATGTTTTTGAGATTTCACAATAAATTGTCCACAGACATTTCAAAACACACTAGGACGAATTCTAGACTGTCTTGCCATTGTTAAAACTGTAAAGCAAGTAAGGAAATAGATACAAACTGTTATACTTGTATTGAATTTGAGATGATGAAATATTTCATCAGATCAGTGATGACTGGACAATTTGAGATGTTGAAATACCTATTTCACAAGACAAATTTTGATTGGTTAAATTACGATGATGAAAAATTGCATTTGAACTATGCAGCAATGAATGATGTAGTTTATTTTAAACGTATGTTTCCATGATTTAAATGAAATACATTCATACACGTCATTAATTGGAATTTCTATATAATGCATGAACTAAACCCAAAACACTTTCTCATTTTGAAAAGTGTATGTGATGTCAAAAAAAAACTAATTGTATATTTGAAATAAGCAGTAAAAATTACACTAAGCACACCTTCACATATACTTGATGAAAAATACTTATTGACCAGTGTTATCGTTCTACATGTGCTTATTTTAATGTATTTCAATGCTTTTCACAATAAAGATACTCTTCACTTAATAGATTCGCTGAAACTATAAATGTCACCTGATCACTCAGCTCTGCGTACACACCAACATATAATAGAAACAACTGTAAGCTAATGAAAGTGATTACGTAGCACATATTCTTATGTCATTCATTAATTGATAGTGCACGCTGTAGTGATATGATGAGAATCACATAAGAATTCTGGAGTCTAACGACTGGTTATTAGCATTGCTAAACCTAAGCGGAATCATAAGGTACACTAATATAAGCCTGTATGCATATATGGTTATCTACACCCACTATTCCACCAAACTGTGTCTGCATATAGATGCCTTAGTAACTTTTGTATATCTTAGGTATCGGGTTAGATGATATATCTTGGTTATTTTATAGTTCACTGATGCACGTGTATCCTAGAAGAAAATGAAGCATTAAGCAATATTGTACAGTAGAGAGAAATTAATAAAGGCTTATAGAAAAATTATAACCAGAAATTATTGAAGAATAGAAAGAAATACGCAGGTTTACAAATTGGAGTTCGGACAAGTTTGCAGCAGGATTGTCATTATGTTAAATAAATTTCACGATACTCACGACTATGTCCTAGAAAATGTATGAAGATAAACCAAAGTGTGATTTGAGTGATAGAGATGCTATAGGGTATTTACGTTGATTACCATAATTGTGATGTTTAAGGCATAGTGCGTGTGAATAGGATATGACGGGTGATGGGCATGTGAGCTATACACTGAATCACTTTTTGCCCATAGACAGGGCGTATCATCTTTTGCTTCTCCTGCACCTTTGTAATGCATCACGAAGATCGACGCAATGTTGAGTCTATATATCTTTTATCTGGTTTAGAAAACGTGGATGAAAAAGAGATATTAAGAAGAAGCATTTCTACTTAATCTCAAATGCTGACTGACATCAATAAATCTGGAAGGAATTCTCAAGAACTTAGTTGCTGCATTTCGTTCATATATGTGTGTATATGTGCAAATTATGTATGTGTTCACAAGCCTAATAAATTCTATTTCATCTACACTTTACTTCAGTGTGATTATGATATAGCATGTATTTACATATAGTTTCCAGATATACTGCTGGAGTCAAAAACCACACCCAGTATCGACAGGCGCTGACCAATAAGAATAATGTGTTCGGTTTTATTATCTCATACGGCATTGGAAAAAAAGGCTGATTGGCACAAGACATGTAGAAACTTTTAGCTACATACAGTTCAATTTCACTGTCCGAATCCAACTCGCACACGCACACGCGCGAGTGATACATTCATGCATACATACATAGATACATACTTATATACAGATAATCTGTGCGCATATAGTTTTGTGTTCCTTTGTGTGAATGTTGGTGTTTGTGTGTTTGACATAATTCTGTATGACAGTATGTGTATATATGCGTGTTTTTGTGTGTGCGTGAGAGAGAGAGAGGGGGGGGAGGAAGATGAATGAATTAGTGTTGATATAGGTGTGATGTCTATTATCGTAAATATTAAATTGTATGTTGTAGATAATTCGCATCTGCAGTATCGAGCTGAATGGGATACTCAGCAATATTATAAATTTTAGTAGAAGAATCCTGATTCTGAAAGGCGCTAAATGCTGGCGAATTTCCGGGGTAAGAATTTAGAACATGGGTAGTTTAAGACTTAATCCTATTACAAGGAACAAAATAATATTCTTTGATATTTTACACGTGTTTTCAGGGGTAAACCATAAACTTACTTGGCAGTTTCATTAATGACTACTAGGCTTGTACATTGTGCTAAATTTGAAGAGAAATTATTTCGTCAACAAAAGCAACAATATCAACTGACATTGATGAAAGAGTTTATGATTAATTACTACAAGCCGAACGAACCAACATAGAGAAATCCATGTACTTAAATGATTGAGCTATTGTTTTGAGTTTAAACTGTAGAGAAATAATTTGGTAGCCTTCAGTACGCATTTTACCTATTACAGAAAGTACAAGAAGGATTCTGTGATGCTATTGCAGAATTTCACATCGGCAAGTATATTTTGGTGTTCGTGTGCTAAAGCTAGTCCTCTAATGCTGTAACGGTGATTCTTCGAAAACTTTTCGTAAAGGAGTGTTAATTTATAATGACGTTAAACTTGTATTAGTAGTAGTAACTCGTTCCGTTCATGACAGATAAGTTTGTGAAACTCTCTAATCATTCTTCAAATAATGTAAGAAATAGAAAGAAAAAAACATTTCTTGATAATGAATGGTTGTATCGAAGTTCAATGCGTTTACCCACCTAGTAATCAACGGAACTTAACACGCAATACAATCAAAACAAACGAAAAACAACACTATACATATAACGTGTACAGAAAATATTATATAATTGTGGGCATATCGTTCGTACACGGTTCTACCTTCATATCCGCTTTTACACCACCAATTTATGCATGCAACAATCTCCACTGAGATAGCAGTTGCTGAAACGAAAGAAGAAAAATCAGTTATATACCAATGAAAATAAATCTCGTTTTATGTGTGCATGCACTTGTATGTGTCATGTATGTGTATGTATGCTTGCTTGTCATTTTCAGGGTGTGGATATATTTGTAGATGTGTAGATTTGCTTACTTGTGTATCTTTGTTAAATACTAGTCAAAGAGATATGGATAGTTTTCTCAAGACCACTGTGCAAATACATATGTAATTCTTGTTTACTTACTAGCATTCAGAATACGGACAACACCTGTTCTTGGCGGCAAACATAGCGGGAACGAGATACACGTAGAATGAAACAATACTAATAAAGGCACATGATTGAAACAGCACATATTTACTGTCAAGCAATCGTTTCTGAAGGCAAAATACTAAGTACGATATAGCACACTGATAATTTGCCATTTAGCTTTATTACATTATTTCCTCATTTTGCATTGATTGATTTTGAGTTTGCTTAGTTGATTCAAGTAGGTGTATTTAATTATTTTCTTCTTTAATTTAAAAAAAAATATTTATTGGTAGGTTTGTTTAAACATATGTATTTTGAATGCGTAGGTTTTCTGCTTTTTCTTAATAAACAATGTTCATTCAGATTTTTGCCTTTTAATTAGAAATGCAGTCGCCTTGAGGCCAGCTGCAAAGATCTAGAAATTGTACAACGTTTGCGGAGCTGGTAAATGGACGAAACAATATGTATGTATATTAGTGTGTAAAAATTCATGCACACAATAGTCTTGTGTTCATGCATAAACGTATGTATGTATGTATGTATGTATGTATGTATGTATGTATGTATGTATGTAGGTAGGTATGCTGTCTTTTTTCCTGTAGAGATATCAAAGTCACAATCACAACCACACGCATATACACAGACAGGAATTGAGAGACAGAGTGACTAAGGGAAAACTCATACGGGAACATATGCACTCGTGTATGCATATGCAAAGGAAAAGTGATATAAATTTCAAATAAAGTTACATAAACGTATATTTATAGGCATTCATACACACACACATGCACTCACATACGCGCACACGTATACGTACACACACACACGGACACACATACTCACACATACACGTGTATAAACAGACAATATACCACTATAATCGTTCTGTATTTCAAGCACAATATTTTATTGAACTATCAAAGTTCCTTCAACTCCTTTAATAATAACTATGCTATGGGAATTATGTTTGTCAGATACATTTCTTTAAAATTTAGTTTTTATTTTGCTAGATAAAAAGGTATATTAAAATTTCTGTTGTCCATCATGCACAAGAAAGTCTGACCGAGTAGATATAAAGTGAAAAGCCTTCCACCAGGTTTACCCTGTGTATTATTTGAGAAAATGAGTTTCATTTTTCCACAGATGTTTCCTCTTTTTACGTCTGTAGTACACGCATTAAATTATATTTACATTCTAATTTTAACAGATTAATGGACAATGTAAAGGATTGCATATCGGCTTGGCGTAATATTATTTGCCGTAGTAAAAGCATAATACTATTGGTTTTTGCCTTTGTAAATAAATCCATCCTGGATTGTTTTTGCCTTTCATCCTTAATACGTCTTTACAGAACACGGACATCAGGTATATGATTCGCACGTATTGAAGTTATCCATATTGTTGAAAGAAAAGAAAAACAAACCCCAAAAAACAAAACCTTTTCCTATACATTTACTTATTCGACAACCCTTACGCTACGCTTATTTCTGTGGAAGACGTTAGGGCAGAGCCCTCAGTCACACATTTAAGTGTTTCCTATCAGAAGCCACCGTCAGTACTTAATCTGGGTGGTTTCTCAAGCGGGATGAACAATATTTTCCCTATCTGGATTTTATCAGAGATTACTTGAAAATAAATCACTTAATAAATATCAGCAATCGGAAAGACTAACTCTCACAAACTATACTTTTATAGAAATGAGTAAGTAACCCTGCGTTTATTGCAGCGTGCTATTCAGACATTTGACATGACAATGGATAATATTTTGGATTTATATGCCTCATCACGTATCTTTATTGAAGCAGTATCTATGATTTCTATCTTCGCAGGTCAAAATAAACCGATGAGAAAGGAAACACGTGATTAGTTATCTTAGGAGAAATATAAACCATACCTCCTCTTCAACAAAGCAGATTCTACAGCAGATGTTGTAGAAGGTAATCTTAAAACCCATGTTTTCTTAAAACAATAAATGGTTACATCTGAAATTTACTTCATCATAGGACTGTTTAAAATAACAACAGCATCAAAGCGAAACTCTTATAGAATTAATTTTGTCGCCAACTCATAATATTTGCTGGGGACTTATTGAAATCACCTCAAATATTAAAAAAAAACATACACCGCATTTTGGCTTTTAGAGAGTTAATTAATATAGACATATAGTCTAAGTGTAGTGATAGAATAAAGCAATAACAAAATACATTTCTCACAATTCAATCATTCCCTGCTATAAAAGTTAGTAATTGCTTTGTAAGAGTTTAGAAATAGCTACCTTTCGTATATAGACATTAAAAAGTAATCTTTCCATCTTTGTTAAAGTATAAATAAATAATTACTTTGGGAAATTAAGAACAAAGGATGAAATGTTATTTATACCTACTCTAATGGTCTAACGGAAGACACTTGTAAACACACATACATACATGAACACACGCTTACTTTGTTCAGACGTACTTTCCGTTATTCAGAGTAACACATGTGTGTATATATTTACGACTGTACACACGCACACACACACGTATATGTAAATGTGTGTGTATTGAGTAATGGAGATACAGATCTCTCTCTTCCTCTCCCTCTCTCCCCCTCTCTCCCCCTCTCTCCC
>NC_068981.1:50936910-50940330 GCF_001194135.2 Octopus bimaculoides | reverse complement strand
CCTCTCTCTCCCTCTCCCTCTCTCTCCCCCTCTCTTTCTCCCCCTCTCTCTCTCCCCCTCTATTTCTCTCTCTATCTCTCTCTCAAGTACGTATACAGGCAGACATATGTAATGTACATCTGTAAATAAATATAAATAATTAACATATACTGGAAGAAACACAAACACCAACAATATTTCACTAAATCTGCACACTCACTTAGCCTCTCCCGTATCCAACAACATTGAACAGTTCTAGATATTGATGTAGCTTAACTGAAAGGTCTCTCATTTCACCTGTTTGCCATTAAAAGTGTCATATTATTTCTTTAATCAAAACAGAGTCAAGAACAAAAACACGGGTAATGTATTTTAGCAATTAAGCATCCAACAAATGGGATAGAAAAAACTGACATCTGAGTGTTCTATACATTATATTTGGTTTTCTAATCTTTTTTTGTGTGTCAAATTTTGAACCATTTTTCTAATGAACGTGACTTTGTAGCTTTCCACCAGACTGGTATGTATTATGAAATGTTTTACGTTTCTTTTTTTCTTCTTCCATTGTATGCGTATTTCACTATTCTTTAATTCATCCAGATAAAAATATTTGCAAGTCGTCCATCTTGGATATTTCATTGGCAATCTCATATGAAACATGATACTATTTCTTTTATGAACACTCTGGCAGTCCACGCTCTTTTTATTATCTACTATATGTTTGGCAAGAGATTAATATGTAGTTTTGTTCTAAAAAATATATTGCCCATAATGTTTCTTTCAAACGCATATAATCATTTGACAGTTTTTCTTTCGCTACTTTATTCATTCTTTCATTTTTTGAAAAATCATTCGTGAATCATCAACTATCTGATAAACACCACTACTGCCAAAATATAGAAATAGATTTGATATTTCACGCACACACACACATATATGAAAAATCAAAGATGGATATGACCGAATAAAAATATCACCTATTATGTAAATAAATACATCAACAGCATTCCCCTGCGGCGAACGTTTAGGAATTCAACTATAATATTTAGGTGTCATATTGTGATTCCTCCACCGTAATATTTAAATTAGCTGTCCCCAGTCGTGTAAAATATAAATTAATTGAGAAATAAAATATAAACAGCACTCATACTGTTTTCAGCTGCAGAAAATTAATGAAATTATAGAATAAAATTTTAACAATCATAGACAACTCATTTATTAATTTGTACCTTCAGATTTGTAATGTGCAACGTATCGGCGAATTTACAGCTGGTCTTCTGAGAAAAAATAATTTAAAATTCCGATGTTCAGGTATTCATTATGTACCTTATATAGGCATACATGATCTATTCTATTTTCAGCTATTTGAATTTTTGTTGTTTAGGGAGGATATGGTTTTTATCAAAGCTACGAAATCCTTTCTTTAAAATATTCAGGTTATTGATTCGATTTCTTCTGAGCGTGTTAGCTGATTGATTTCTTTTTTTTTAAATACCTAACTTTCCTAGATTATCCGTTAAAGACATTTACTAGGAAAACTAAATTCGCCAATTGTTATTGGCATAAACGTGAATCTAATATCTGATCATAGGAGCTGAAATTTTCGAAGCTGTTGTCCGTGGTTAAACTCTCCGTCTTGGAATTTTGAATAGATATTTTCATCAGCTGGGCAACTGGTGCTTTTGAAGGTATATACTTATTTTGTCTGTTCCTCAGAACTATATCCAACCTCTTCTGATGAGAATATAACTCACTAATATTCCTTGTGCTGATGTATATATTCTGGGTTTTAATATCTAGTTAGTGAATTTCCCAGTCAAGTGAAGTCAAGTATCCCAAATATTGGTTTCAGCACTGGTACGGCAAATGAAATATGGAATATTGTCTTGATTGTCAGATTTTCTTAAGTTTGGTGTAATGTCCATGCATCACTCTATTTTTGTCCACTGCAGGTTTGTATGGTAAATTTTCATGAATTCCTTGGTATTGCTAGTAATCTTTGTGTGAATCAGAGGAGATAGACGGGAAAGGTAATTCACAAGTTATATTGAGTTTCCACATTCAACTATCAACACTTCTTTCGGCCTAATTCTATTCCAATGTTAGCGGAAAATGTCATAAAATCTAGCTGTTGAACTTCCAATGATAATTTTAACATGTGCAAACCCAACATATAGACATTAGTATTTTTATCAAAACAAATCAGCGAGTTTAATGCCAGTATGAATAGAATTACAGAAAGGTTATCTCCTCGCAATATTCTTTTCGAGATATCTATTACATCGGATGCAATCCATCCGCTTTCATTTGTTAGTGTGAGGGTAGCTGTCCAAATTTTGTGAGCCTCTTCATGGCAGCGACTAATGTAGCCGGTAGTTTTACCAAGTGCAGAAACTTCTGCAACTACGGGGTTCTGATAGGGTTGAGTATCTTCTACAATCAAGCCACACTGACAAATATTTTCTGCTGTGATGGGCTATTTCGAACAGCACAAGTTTGTTTTAGAAAAAAATGTTCGGTGCATTCACTACGTCTTTCACTGTCATCTGTTTGAGTATTAGTCATGCTACTGTGGGACTCACAGCAATCTTGGTGGAACTGAGACTATTAAATTAAAATAACCATTTGAGTATGATTGTTAATGAATATACAAAGTCAATAGGTCAGTACTGCGTAATCCATCCTGAGATAATATGTCTTACGAGTGCTGTGGCTCTGTGAAGATTTAGGGAGCCGTATCATGGAATATCCATGGCCATTAGTGTTACTGATGGCAGAGTTAACACAAAGGATTATCTTAATATTTTGACTGATCATGTCCATCATAGGTTACACACGCACCTCAATCGTTGCGCTATATTTCAGGTCCTTAATGCGACAACTCACTCGACTAATGATATTCAAAGTTAGTATGGAAAGTACGAAAGTGATGTCAAACGCTTGGGTTGGCTCCCACAATTATAGGATCGCTATATCATCGAACATGCTGGTGCATTTTGAAGCACCAAACGAGAAGCCGCTTTCCTCTATCACAATGGCTGAAAGAGCCAAAGCAGGTTTTACTCCAATAACGGCTCAAAATGCCACTAAAAATAGTCCAGAACATACATAAATCAACTCCTCGACTTATGAAATCCGAGATTGATGTGAAAGCTGGATCATTTCGGTACTAAGTACTAAACCACCCTTTTAACAAGGTATTTCCATTATTTTACGCAACGCTAATTTATTTTCTTGCTTGACTTCTCTCTGCTTCATAATCCTACGCGTGTTTTTTTTCAGATATTATCTAATGTAAGCATATATTTCTATGAATGCATATGTACACACACACAGCAGCGCGCGCATAAACACGCACATATACACACACACACACACGCATACACACACACACACGCGCACATAAATATATATATATATATATATATATATATATATATA
>NC_068981.1:50930063-50935776 GCF_001194135.2 Octopus bimaculoides | reverse complement strand
TATATATATATATATATATATGCGTGTGTGTGTGTGTGTGTGTGTGTGTGTATGTATTTATATATATAAGTATACATATGTGAGTGTATGTGAATGTCTGTAAATGGTGAACAGTTGTACATGTGTTTTATTTTTATAATAGTTACTTAAATGATTCCAAATGTCCTAATTTGTGTCTTTGAAATCAGAAGTTATAAATACATTTATTTTGTCGTGATGTTCTATGAAGAAATTTCTTATAATATTTTTCAGTTTGTTTACTGAATTAGTTTCTGATGTCGATGACATATCCCTAACGTTGGTGATATAGAGCATATATTTCTCTAAAGCTCAAAGTATTACCGTATTTTTAATTTATGTGCAATAGATGTATATTGTAAAGATTAAGAATAAATATGTATGAAAAAATAGGTGTTTTGTGAAGTAATTTCAAATATCAACCTCAAGAGGCTTACGTATTTTTATACCTATGCACATAAATACGTATTTATTGTTAATACGCATTTAATACTATATATTTTCATTTTGTCAGGAAGGCAGACATTATTATTTTTACAATATGTGACCAAATCCCGTGTTGCTAGCAGACGAAATACTGTTATATATTTGTTTTCATCTGAAATACTGATTTCACAACTGTTGTTTTATATTATAGATTTAAGTAGAGTTTTGTTTCAACATAGATACAAATATACGCAAAACTGATGAAACGAAAATTTCAAATCACTATATCCATATTGTATTCAACCTTTCCATTATTAATTCTACACTAAAAACCGGAATAAATTTTTCTAGAATTTCAAAACAATAGTTAATGATCTACATTGAATAAAGTGAATATAGTAGAATCTAAGTACGTATATATGATTGGCAAGAAAGAGGAGAAAAGAAATAAAAGGGTCCATACTTTTACTGCGCCATTAACACAATCTGGTATTAAATTAAGCTCTCGCGTGCATATCTTTTATTCTTCTTCAAGGAGTAAATTAAAATACTTCAAAGATATGAAAATTAACACCCGGGGAGTGCATCCATTATGTGTTAGTTCTTTATGTTTATATCACTTCTATTTCATATCCATATATGTATCTTTATGTGCATAAAAATACATATAAGGCATAAAACATTTAATTTTATATAGTTTCCAAAGTAATCGGTTTCATATCAATCAATATAAAGTTAACTAAAATGCCGATTGTTGATTCTATACAGTGCTATACATATACAGATTTGGAGTGAAATACGATATGAGGTAGCTTTAGAAGTAAAATATTATATTGTGAAATCCAATGCAGTATTCGTGTCCTTCGTGTCCTTCGTGTAATACAATCTTTGCTTATCGTTGATTGTAATCTGCAAAATTCTAGCCAACATTCTGAGGAAAAGGACCAGCATCTGTCAAAGAATCGAAACTTAGTGATATTATGAACTTCTATGCCTGCTAGTTCCTCCTCTAAAAGGAAGACACATTATGAATTGAAAACAATTGCAATGTAGAATGTACTCGTTTTTGAATGATACTAAATCTTAAATTACATTACGTTCATTATATTCCTTCCTCGTTTATTTCAAATAATCAGGAAATATTTAGTGCTCTATGCGTCCCCTAAACACACGTGTCTACCTATCTATATAAATTAGTGGTCACCCACATTCCTGTACAATTTACTTAAATATACGGCAAACAGTTTATCTAGCAATTTAGCGTTTGTTTAAACACATCATGTTATTTACAATCACTTACGAAACTAGTTGTTTATGAAGCTATTATACGCATAGGTATATATCTTCATACTTTATAGAAGTACATTTATGAATATATTTACTTATCTCGATATTGAATCTCGAACACCCCCTCCACACACAGACACCAACAAGCACGCACACACACACGTACATAATTCTATCTACGATACAATTTCACTAACCATCTATCTATTTCTTCGACCATTAACCGTATTAAACTTTCTGGGAAGGTGAAATAAATGATACACCATCTATCTACAGCTATACTGCCACAAACTATATTGGATCTCCTAAAGTATATTATTACTTGAACCAATAATGATATATTTTGTTTATATGTTTAATCCTGTACGTATACTTGATAACCTCTGATTATCTATACCGACTATGTGACAATATTATCAACAATATACTTTACTTACTTTCTTTCTAAATTCGTTTTTCTCACTCTGCTACTTTTAGATATAGAAAAGCACGATCGCACAGCCAAACACTTATCAGCTATAATATTTCATATCTTAAAAAAGAAATCATATGACGTTTTTTATCCTAAAGACAATTAGGTAGTGGTTATATATTAAGTAGTATCTAGTGTGTTATTGACGAAATGCGATGTAATTGTAAGAAAATACTAGATCTTCAATGCGTTGTTTCAGAATCCTCGTTCTAAATAAATCGTCCAAACTTCGTACACATTAACCCTGATGTTATGTTAATGGATAATACATACATACATACAGACATACATACAGACATACATACATTTATGCGAATGTGTGTATACATGTAAGTACAATATAGGAAAATGCTGCATTTCTATACTTATATTTCTGTGCATAATGAACCGAGCTTAAACATATAAGTCACAGGACATACGGATACTCTAACACATAGAGCCATATATACACATATTAATACTCTTGTGTAGGAAAGTCTATATACGCCTCACCGGACTTACCTTTCTCGTTGATTAAAATCATTATTCGGTATACGAATCGAATTTTGGTTTCTTGACAGTTAAAAATAGATATTTCCCATTAGGATTAAAACTGGTAAATTGATTTGGCTAATTTTTCCTATATTATTATTATTTGTGTTAAATTTTTGCTTTTTTGCTATATATTAAGCATCTCTATTCTGACGAAGCTGGAGCAAAACACTAATTCTTTTTTCTGCAATTTGCTTTTTTATGGGTGGGATGCACTTTGCAAATTTCGATATTTGCATTTATGTGCTTTCGGAACAACTGCTTTCACGGCCGAATGCCTCTTTCTGTTAAAAATTATAACTAAAACCGTATCGAAATTTTAAGTTCTCTATTATTGCATTTCTATAAATACTGGCTACCGTATCTTCGTCTTCTCTCTTGCATTGAAGCATTAAAAATAAATCTGATGTAAAATTATCTTGAATTATATTAGAAATCATCTTACTTTTAATTAAATCTAAAAATGTTATTGATTATTTTGACTTTTAATTCCAAAAGTTCTTGTGAATAACGTTATATAGAAATATTACTTCCTAGATTATAATTCTAATATAGCTAATATTAATGCTTATGTTTATTATTCTCGTCTGCCTACGTGTGAGCAACTTATTCTAGTCACACAAATTGTAATTTTGCTTCCTGACCTCTTTGGCTGTTTTATTGCATAATAATCGATTTCGTTTATTAAAGCAAATAATCTACGGTAACAATTGCTTCGGATTGGATGGTGAATGATAAGTCTAATTGTTTCGGGCTAAATATATTGAAATTACATTTTTAAATTTAGAAATTTGATGTAATCGCTTCACAAATTATAGAAATTTCATTTCCTATAGATAGTATAATTATGGTGTAGATTGTTATCATAATTTAATATATCTAAATGAAGAAGAAATACAGCAGAAATACTGAATGCTGAATGCATATATTATGCATATATTATCTACTTGATATAGACATTATTCACAAAACACAACTTGTATTTCAGCAATCACATATACATCTACTTATATCTATAATTATGCATAAATTGCGTAGTTCATTGTAATCTAAAAATGCATCATTAAAATACTGCCGAAACAGCCGTTGTAAACTTTGAACACAACTTCTGATCTTTATACATTCACTATATTTAGAACCCTCCTTGTACCTAAATACAGTGATAATACTAATGAGTACCTATGTTTATAATAATAGTAGTAGTAGTAGTAGTAGTAGTAGTAGTAGTAGTAGTAGTAGTAATAATAATAATAATAATAATAATAATAATAATAATAATAATAATAATAATAATAATAATAACAACAATGTTTCTCTAAAAGAAATGGGAAAACTTTCAAAATACAAAGACCTGGAAATAGAGATAACTCGAATGTGGAATCTAAAAACAGAAACAATTCCTATCATATTAGGTATAATAAAAAAATATTCAGACAAATACATAACAAAAACACCAGGACTTACAAATATATATAACATACAGAAAATTGCACTACTGGGCACTTCACACATCCTACGCAAAACACTTTCAATACAGTAACCATAAGAGCACCACAGCAAACTACAGCACATACCCAAGGCGCACAGAGCTGCGCTCGGTAGTGAAGTGAAAGCACGTTATAAAAATAAAACTACTGAACAATAATAATAATAATAATAATAATAATAATAATAATAATAATAATAATAATAATAATAATAATAATAATAATAGTAATAATAATAATAACAAAGCTAGACAGAAGGACCGTGAAGGAATTCAATATGAAGGACAGGAGTAGCAAGATTAAACCTATCTAGAAAATAAGGCGGAAGAGGGTTAATATCAATAGAAGACTGCATGGAGTGAGCTAGAGTGGATATAGACTCCTATGTAGGCAATAGTGAAGAAAGTTTATTAAAAGCTGCGAGTGTCACAGCAAGACATAGGGAGACCAAAAACCCAAGCGAAGTTAAAAATCAGAAAAAAGAACAGAAATTAACTGACTGGCAAGAGAAAGCGTTGCGTGGTCGATTCCCAAAGATAGTTGCAGCAAATAGTAGTAGTGAGACATCGTTATGTTTGAAGAAATGAAAGATGAAGAGAGAGACAGAAAGGTTGTTAGTAACTGCACAAGATAAAACATTAAGTACTAATTGGATAAAAGCCAAGATAGACATAAACCAAGCAGATTTCATTTGTAGATTATACAAATGAAAGGCGAAAAGCGTTACTAGCATGGTAAGTGAATATAGCATGCTGGCACAGAAAGAATACAAGAAAAGACAAGACAATCTAGGGAGAGTGATCTGCTGGTAGCTTTGTAGAAAGCTTGGATTTGAACTTACTGATAAATGGTATGAACATAAAGCTAGTAAAATTCTAGAAAGTAAGAAATATAAGATATTGTGGGACTTCAAAATTCAAACTGACAATTTAATAGATGCTTGAAGGCTTGGTTTGGTAGCAATAGATAAATGGAATAGAAAGTGCCAGATAATTGATTTTACAGACCAAAATGATGAAAACATTAATATGTGGGGTATAGAAAAAATAGCAAAGTACCAGGACGTAGCTATTGAATTCAATAGACTATGAATTGTGTGGCTAAAATGTATCCCAGTTGTTATAGGTGAATTGGGAACTATCCCTAAAGACCTGAACAGACAGATAGAGGAAATAGACATAAAAGCCAGTTTAGTACAGCTGCAGAAAAACAGTGTTATTGGGGGCAGCTAGGATACTTAGGAGAGTTCTTGGTATCTAAGATTAGTTGTTGTAGCGCGATGTTAATAATAATAATAATAATAATAATAATAATAATAATAATAATAATAATAATAATAATAATAATAATAATAATAATAATATGTCGTATATGCCAACAACAAAATGAGACCATCGATCATGTTGTCTCCATGTGCAGTCTGCTTGCGCCTACAGAGTATCTCAACAGGCATGATAGAGCTGCACAATATATTCACTGGGTAATATGCAAA
>NC_068981.1:50925867-50929341 GCF_001194135.2 Octopus bimaculoides | reverse complement strand
TAATAATAATAATAATAATAATAATAATAATAATAATAATAATAATAATAATAATAATAATAATAATAATAATAACCCTCTTCAGTAAGAAAAAGCCTTGCTTTGGAAAGTGAAGGTGAAGCTAGCGCCAATTATTTTTAGGTCCTTGGGAACATTATCAGAAGGCATCAAGAGGAATAGTAATTAAATTGGAAAAGAGTGCCCAGTAGAACTGTTACAAAAGGTTTGCCTACATGGAACGGCAAGAATAATCAGGAAATCATTAGATAGCTGAAAAGAATGGATACCATTGTAACGTCGGTTATAGGTAGTATATCTCGCTACGCATACAACACTCCAGGTGCTTGAACAAAACCTGTGATAAAGAGAAAAATATAGAAATATATAAGATCTCTACTATCGTCTGCAAAGTCTTACAAATTGGCATGGCCATGTAAAATATACATCTCCTTCTACACAATAGTAATGGGAAGAGCCAATCTAACAACATTAACATCAAACGAGGCATCTTTCAAGGTGATTCCCTCTCCCCATTACTCTTTAGCATGGTACTGATCCCACTCTCAAACGAACTGAGTAACACCAGATATAGTCTCAAAGTGTATAATATAGTAAACCATCTGTTTTATATGGACGATCCGAAGCTGTTTGGTAGAAATGTCGAAGAGTTAGTAGGGCTATTAACAACTGTTAAGAATCGATTTTGGCCTTGATGAGTGTGTTAAAGCAACTTTTTAAGAGGCAACCTCAAGCAAACAGTTTCCATTAGATTAGATAGCAACACTACCATCAAGGCGCTCGACCCACAAGTAAGCTATAAAAATCTGGGGATAAACGAAGGAAAATATAAGAAAGGAGAGTAAGACTCAAACTAAAAAGTGAACTCATCTCTAAAAATTGCATCGTAGCCATTGATACCCCGGCACTTCTACTAGTCCAATACAATTTGGAATCTTACATAGCTCCAAATAATTGTAAGACAAGAAAGCTACTATTATTTAAGAACATGCACTACCAAGAAACAGACGTTGATCGTCTGTAGCTACCTAGAAGTATGGGGTAAAAGGAATGATGCAGGTAGAACTGTGCTATAAGATCTCCACAATAGCTATGAACAAGTACTTATCTTGCACACATGACTGGATGCTGCGGCATGTACGCAAACACGAAAGCAGCAAAAAATGGCATTCTATTGTCAAGGAAGCTTGCAAATTCGCCAGGGAACTCGGCAATAACCCTAAATTATATGAAGAACCTGAAACCACATCCATCAAACAGGCAAAACGGATCAAACAGAATGCAAAAGGAACAGGCAGAAATAACTTGAGGAGCGGAGGAGTCAGAAGCTTCTGCATGGACAGTATATATTTCGAAGCCGAAAAGCTGATGTAGACCGAACAACAACCCATCAGTGGTTAAGAAGCTCAGGATTTAAATCAGAAACTGCAGGTTTCATATTGGCGGCACAAGATCAAAGCTTGCTTACCAAATACTACCAATCTAACGTTCTTCAAAACAGCTCTGACCTTAAATGCAGATTCTGCAATACAGTTGACGAAACAATAGACCATCTCGTCTCGGGATGTCCTGTGCTGAGACCACACAAATACAAAAATTGCCATGGTATTGTAGGGCAGTATTTACATTCGAAAATATGCAAACACTACATTATACCCCTTTATCTATCTGTCTACTAGTGATATAATCTAACAGTGTAAGATCCATCAGAGTTTGCGCCATGTATCTCTGAAAATCAATGGTGTTCATCATTAAGTATGCATTCGAGAAACTTAATAGTCCCACCAAATAATTTTCGTAAATGTGACTTCCGTATGCTGAAACAAGGCTAATTTATCAACCCGAAATTTCCAAGAGGTTCAATCTCAGATGCTATATTCAACGGTGGTTATTATAGAAGACATTTTATAAAGTTTAGACACTTTGAATTAAAAGCAAATTTTAACAACTTCAATAGTAATATCAAGTAGGTTAACTTGATGAAGAATAAATCAAATATAGAAAGTAACAGCTACAACCGTCGAAACTCCTCTATATATTCTTATAAGAAACAAGCTTAAAACAAAATAATAGTGGAAAACCCTCAATAGTATAAGTAACAGTGACAATAATGTAAATCTACGGGGACAGTAGAACAGATTAACTAAATACATAAAGGAAACACCAAAATATTACAACTGTGCAATTACATTAGGATGAATTATAGGAATAGAAATTACCAACGTCACATAGCAAAGGAAAAGTGAACTACAATAAATGAACAAAATTGGAGAAACAGTAGAATTTCAATAATGCGGATGTCTCGTTAAAGGCGAGGACCGATAAAGATTGATTATTTCGTTTTAGCTATTTGCTCCCTTAATGATGTTGCTATTCTCTGAAACACTAAATGTGATTTAGCTAATTTTTGAAAGTCAGTCTGTAAAATGTGTCAGTAAAGGACGTTTTCATATATATATATATATATATATATATATATATATATATTGCATGTATGTAGTTAGCTATGGTATATTCTGTGAAGAAAGTATATATTATAGAACAGTCATTTTAACGATTTATTTTTATTTATTTATCCCCCGACGAGATACGTCTGGACCACCGGATGCTCCTGAACCAGTTTTTGTGTGGCCCACATAAGGAGTCGATGCTAGATGTGTCGAAACAATTGTTCTCATTAATATTATATTCTCGTATATTGCATCTTCTGTCTTTCATTTGTTATATTATATATATATCAGGGACGTGCCGCCTGGGTAGGCAAGGTAGGCAGTGCCTACCTTGAATAAAATAGATCGATAATAGCATTTTCCCTTTATGACAAAAATATGCACCTAATTCAATAAAACTATGAAAGTTACTCTGATTACTATGCATAAAGTGCAAAATGTTTTATTTATTTTGCAGATTAGTTAGGCATAATTCGTCCCTGCATTTCAATCTCAGTATTAAAGCTACGCATCGCACTGCTGTACTGCACGTGATGCGTACATTCCTACAACACTGTTTTCTTTACGCGCTATAAAGGCAGTAGTAAATCTGCTTCTAACTTAGTCGCGCGCTTGTTTCGCTTAGTTTTATGAGTGTTTTACTACATAAACGTAACCAACTGCCTACCCTGAGTAATTACTGACGGATCGTGCCTGATATATATATATATATATCGACATGAGTGATGATACCTCTTTCCAAGTGCACATTACCAGAATGGCAACAAAGTGCAGACGATTGGCTGGATGGATCCTGAGAACATTCAGAACCAGAGATAAGGAAACCATGATGATCCTCTGGAGGACATTCGTCCTCAGCCGCCTGGATTACTGCTCACAGCTGTGGTCACCCACCAGTCTGAAATTAACAGCAGACCTTGAAGCAATCCAGAGGAGATTCACAAAGAAGATTGTCTCTTTGCAACTGCTCAGCTACTGGGAAAGGCTGAAACAGCTAAGACTCTAC
>NC_068981.1:50923795-50925478 GCF_001194135.2 Octopus bimaculoides | reverse complement strand
TATATATATATATATATATATGTATGTATGTATAAGTGATGACCACTATGTGGACATCCAATATGCTAGAAAGTGGTCATCAACGACCCAACCACAAAGAAAAATAATGTTCTCGCGAAATTTTTCTGGAGAAAATTTTACAGCATTTCTACAGAAACTGGATCTGATAAGGTACCTCCAACATTAACTCTCACTTTCACTTTTTCATGAAAGTGTCTATGCATTCTCAAAAAATTTGCACGGCATCCTAGCTATTTTCAGAGTCTCCCAAAGTGCAACTCTATTGACAGAATGAAACACATCTGTAAGTCAATGAACACCTGATATAAGTCCATGTCCTGTTCGATGCAGTTCTCTTGTAATTGTCTAGCCGAAAATATATCCATAGTACTCCTACTATCGCTAAACCGGCATTGTGGTTCTGGCAGAACCTCATCAGTAATGTACAGAAGCAATCTGTCCAGTATTACTCTGCAAAGGACTTTTCCAGCAACAGCTAACAGACAGATGCCGCAATAATTATCACTGACCTTCGTTCTACCTTTCCATTTATATAGTATCTCCGTAGTCACATCACGCCAATCCGGAGGAACCTCTTCACTATGCCAAGCTATGTCAAATCCATCAACATTGTACAAATACACTCACCACCATATCTATAAATCTCTGCACCTAATCCATCCATACCAGGGGCCTTTCCATTGTTCAATTTCCTGATTGCCGCTTTTATTTCAGCCACGTCTGAAACCTCTTCTAAAAGATGTTTTGTTGGTCTTTCAGATATATTATCAAGAAAAGAGGGGTCAAATTTACTGGGGTTTTGAGCAACTCATTAAAATACACTTTCCATCTCCTAACTATATCTTTAGGATTTCTTAATAACTCTGTACTATCCTTGCTCCGAAGTTGTGCAACCGTTAATGAAGCTAGTTCATAAACTCTTTCAAGGGACAATAAAAATGTTTGGAATTGTTAGCATTTAAAGCTTCTTATACTTCTTCGCATCTACCACTCCACCAATTTTCCTGCATCATCCTCAGCTTCCTCTGCATTGTTGCTACTATTGACTCGAAATGTGTAGCCACTGTGAAGGACGCTGACATGTCAAAATTTTGTAACATACTAAATGCCTTTCGCTTTCCCTTTAAGACAAATTTCTTCATCTTTATCGTCAAACCAATCTTTGGACAGCCAAGGATGTTACTGCAGTTCTCATACACTCTTTCTTTGAATGACTTCCAACTTCCTTCACATTATCTATCTCACTCACAAACTCATTGTGTACTGACGGTATCTTAAGTTTATTGACATCAATCCGTTTAGGTAACTTGTCATTATTTGCTCTAAGCATACGTTTGACAACAAAATTCACCTTGCCACAGAAAATCCTATGGTTGGTCCAGCACTCTGCACCGAGTATCACTTGTACGATAGCGAAACCCCCAGTATCTCGTTTCGTAGTGATGATGTAATTTATAAGATGCCATTTCTTATAACCAGGGTGCACTCATGTCGTTTTATACTTATTTTTTTAGTTGAAACATTGTATTCATGACACACAAATCCATCTCTACTCATATTTGTAACGGTAGTAAAACATTACTGTCGGAACTCTCAACCAAATGCCTACCTACCACTTCACACCACACACACACACGCATACGCACACACACACACACACAC
>NC_068981.1:50910050-50923339 GCF_001194135.2 Octopus bimaculoides | reverse complement strand
TGTGTGTGTGTGTGTGTGTGTGTATGTGTGTGTGTGTGTGTGTGTGTATGTGTGTGTGTGTGTGTGCGTGTGCGTGCGTGTGTGTGTGTATATGTATATATATATATATATATATATATACATACATTCACACACACACACACACACACACACACACACACACTCACACACACGCGCGCACATATATATTTTACACTCACTCCTATTCTTATGTGCTCATGTTATCAATTATATACGCTTATGATAATGTTTATGAAATATGTAAGTTTCAAATAGAATGTCTTTCTGTATATTCACATTTTAGTGATACCAAAACACTGCAGCTTTTGTACTTTGATTTGCAATTATTCCAGTACATTACAATTATTATTTTATCAAACCTTTGGATTCACTCTCTCATGAAGCGTATGAACGACAAATCAAAGTGGAAAATATTTATTTGAGCGAAAAAAAACAACCGTTTCTGCATCGACTTTCCATTGATTTGTATACTTAGATGGGGATAATTTTCCATTCAATTTTACCTATGCGGTGTAGGCTATTTAGTTAGGCCAGTTGCTGCTTATATTACAATGTCGTTACCTTTGATTGTCTGGGAACTATCGAGTTTGCAAATATGTTATTGAAAGGGAATGTATTCAGAGAAAATATCACGTTGAGTAAGTAATGAAAGTAGTAACATAAACGAATATAAAATTCAATAAATATGCCTATGGGTTAGGCACTGAAACTTGTAATTTCACACACACACGCACACACACACATACACACGCACGCACGCACAAACACACACATACTCTCACACACACACACACAAATCAAGTGCTTTATATTCCCACATTCCACATGCAGTATACTATTTAATAGGATCATGATATGCTACAGATTTATTGTGTACCTGCTCTAAACACACACACACGCACACGCACACACACACACACACACACACATACACACATACACACGCGCACACTCACACACACACATATATATATATAATTTAATTAATATTGACAGAGCTTTTAGAACTTGAAAATTCATATAAAGAGAATTTAATCAGTAAACAAGGGGAAAATGTCATCCACTGTGTAATGTGGTCTTTGATAATTTGTCATTAGATTTATGTATTTTAATTAGGTCACTATAGCTTTTAAACATAAACTGTTATGTTAATGATTTCTAACTTAGATCGAATTGAGTTATTCGTTGTATGTATGAATGAAAATTATGGAGTTGAATACGTGTCAACTTTTAATTTTGTCGATTAGCTTTGTGCAAGATTTATGTGCCAGTGTCCAGAGATGACAGCCTTGCGTATTCAAACACCATCAAAATTCTTCATGTTTCCAACACCTTAAACAATGCTTAAATGTTATATTATTTTATTTAGAACGTTAGAAAGAAAACATGTGTATCCAGTGATCATGTAACGTATTATTGGAAGGGAGGCATTAATTTCCTTGCAATATTGTGATATAAGGTAATAGTTCTTGATGGATATCTATTTTTATTGCAAAAGGATGTACAATTTAGTGATTCATTTTTTTCGGATAAGACACTCATCAATGCTGGAAAACTTTTAAAGAAATATCAGTGGCTTTTCAGTCATTATTATAGTAATATTATCAGTAGATAAAACTATTCCTTTCCCAATGTACAACGATATCTATCGCATAGATCACGTAGATGCACAGATAATATAATTGAATAACTAAACAGAATGCAAACGTTAAAAAAAATACGAGATTTTGTCCTAGTTACAAGTATTAGAAATAAAAATTGGAATGAGATATAATTTCTGACACTGGATTACCTAAATAATTTGGCTCTAACTGAAGAACTCACTGCATAATAACTTGTTCACAAGTTTAGAAATGTAACACCATTTATGATACTCAAAACGAAATTGGTAGGTTTAAACATTCTGCTATATAAAATATAGGAAAATATATATATAGAATATATAAATAACAATATAATAGCAACACGAATAAAAAGTATACATAACAAAATAAATTAAATACTATGTGTATTATTTAAGTAATAAGATTTGGAATTATTGAGTGCATCCAAATCCATTGTTTCGTTGCTTGTATACAGAGCACATTTTGCTACACTAATTAGCTACTGGCATTATTTAATGTAATATTGACTGAAGATTGCCCAATAGTCTAAACTATTTTCAGGATGTTTTAAGCTTAATTGAAGTTATGAGTTAGTAAAGATGTGATAAAATGATTTTAGATTAGTAACTTATAATATACACTTAGTCAATTTCTTAATTATTAAATTGTTTTATTGTTTTACTAAATTAAGATATTGCTTTGCCACTATGTAAGATTACTACTGAATTTCAGGCAAAACTACACTCGGAGTAAAATCAGTCAACTCTACAAACTATATATTTTTACTCACCATCGCAACACCTTCAAAACTATTCTGTAAACAAGTGCGAATGTATTCATTCAACACATTTCCGTTAACTCTTCTAATTCTATAAGTGATGCTGATGCGTTTATTTTTTGTTATTTTTTTTTCTTTTGTCATTTATCAAAACGTACTTCAGCGAACAGAACTCTCATAGGAAACCCTCTAATTTCAATAGTCGCTTTTTATGTATCTGCCCACTGCTGACACAAAAATCCTAAATCCTATCCCTAAGTTCACCGGGTTCACCACTATCCGTGTATCGATACCGAATGCAACATTAGCGGTTGTCTCTAATGTGAGTAACGCCTCTGATTTCTTCCCTTCATTTAACTTCAAATAATGACACACATAAGGAACCCTCATACTTACCACTTACTTCAAGCTTGTAATTTCTCTCTTCCAGCCCTCCTCTTTTGTCGTCGTTTCCACATCAACGCAGGTAATATTTCATTGCTCTCTTCATTTCAGCATCAAACCTATCTAGGCCAAATTCCTGAAGAGATACTTTGAAATCATCTTTCAGTGTGAGCCTCCCAATCAAGCTTTCTCCAACAATAAAAGACAAAACTAGAACTTCGTTCACTGTACTTAACTAGGAAACATCATCGCACCTCGATTACGGTAGTTATGAGATTTACATATGTAAAGTTCTCGCGATTGTTTCAAAAGCTAATCTTGACTGCCACTGAGAAAACAAAAACATTTATGAAATACTGGCCTTTCTCTTAAGAGCCATATAATATTTAAGATATCAACATCTAAAATTTCTTTACAAACTTCAGATGAGACCTATAAGTCTTCACTGACAATGTTGCAACATATGCAGACAACATAAACCTGCTCTGGAGGGCGTCTGCTAGAGTATTTATAAAGTTATTTAGATATTTATTTCAACCTCTGACCGACTCTCATGATGTGTTCTATCACTGCTTTTTCTATTATTCCAATGATCATTACTTCTGAAATCTGTTCCGTCTCATGTCATTTCCACACAAACGCGAAACTCACACACCTCGCACACAATCAGACGAATGGGTCTTGTCAACGAGTGCCACAGAAAAACATCTCATTCAAGACTTCTGAGAATGTCAGTCCTCCTGAAAATTTTTCATGACATGCGTTTGTTTATACTGCAGTCAGCCATTTGCAACAATTGAAGCACAAATTTAATGAGATCAAAGCCAGAAGCTCTGCGAAGTATATGGAAACATACGATTCCCCCACTTCCAACACTTCTCTTCAAATGGTCAATCCGACGCTGCTGCACAGGACGCTAGTCGATCCGACGTTATCGAGGAAAATGTCTGCTGAAGACATTATATAGTAGGATCTAACCTTGAGACAAATGCATTCGATGTAAAAATGTTTAACACACGCAGAGCTACATGAAAGAGCTACATGTAACACAAGTAGAAAGTACCTTTTACTTCCATTCTTATGTGCAAAACCAAATGAGTGTCATGAATGTACAACACAAACTGAAGATCAGAATGAGTTAAATATTAGAATATTTTGCGTATATATTTTGATTATCTTTTATATAATAGTTATACATGTCAGAAATTTCCAAAATCCTGCAGTATCTCAATATCTAATCTTGATTCATTTCATTTTATCTAATTTAATCCGTCCATAATGAATACAAACAAATGTAATGAATAATCAAAAATGGACAATAATCAAGACTAGACAATAATCAAAGGAGCTGCATTCTTCAAATCACAAAGTTTGAATTATAACATTTGTTTTTATAGGAAATCAAATTAATCTTCCCTTCGATCTCATTTCCATCATCATACGTTATTCTTTATACGATATTCACAAGGAATTATATCGGTACTATTTTTATTATTGTGACAGCCGTTGTAATAATGATGGTGATGAACATAATAATCATTAAGAGCATTGTCACCCCATTATCGTTAGATACGAAGGCTATCACTAACTTTTGCTGTTATTAACCTTATTACCTTCACTTAATATTCATATTCATAGAGCAAAGCATAAATTTTACTACATAAAGTGTTCTCGAAAGCACTGTTGTCTATCTCATAAAGTACAGAGATATATTTGTCAGGAATACACTCTCTCACACACAAACACATACACGTGTTGATATACACATACGCACAGACGCATATATGTTATATATATTTAATTCTTTAATTCTGTTACATGTTTCAGTCATTTTACTGCGGCCATGCTGGGGCACAACTTTTAGTCGAACAATTCCAACCCAATACATATTCTTTGTAAGCCTGATACTTATGGGGACGTAAACACACCAACATCGGTTGTCGACGGATGGGGGGAACAAACACAGAAACACAAACACACATATACAGGGTGCGATGGGTAAATTGTCACCATTTAGAGTCTCAATTCACGCATGCGCTTTGTTTGTTTTTGATTTTGTCGACTACACAGTATGGTAGGGTTGGTTGGGCAACGTATGTGAAAAAACAGCACCATGATACAATTCAGTCTGCTAGAAATTTGGAAATGACATACTGTTCTGTTTGGCATTTGCGCCCGAAGTTACAATACGAACATTTCGGTGTGTTTGGGTGTTAATCTGAGAACACTGCAATCTGATGGCAAGTACCGCGAGCGATAAAAATCAAACATCCAGTCAACATCATGGTGTTTTGAGTGATCATTAGTGATGGCGACCTTATGCCTGCATTAAGTGCCTGGAGGAGGTAATGCTGCCCTAGGAAGTGGGTGGCTGCTCGAAGACTGCACCATGCCACACAAGCAGGAGGATCCTGTTATGGCTGTCATACAATTTATGCGACCACATCACACCTAACATTTGGTCACCTAACACCCCAGACTGCAACCCCCTTGATTATTATGTGTGGAGCACAGTTGAATGAGAAACTAATAAAATGCTTTGAGAAAGTGAGAGAAAGTGAGAGAGAGTGAATATGAAGGAGCTTTCGTCAACTGACGAAAAGGTACAGGTGTATGCTATGAGTCTTCAGGTTGGATTACCACTGAAACTTCGGCTTGATTTACGACTGAAAATGTAGTATTGAAATTACCTATCAAAGGTGGCTACAGTTGGTTTCTCCTTGAGCGGGTGGATATTGATTAAAAAAGAAAACGAAAAATTAAAACATGTGCCATCACTCGGGAAACATTTATTTTAAATAGAAAATATATACTTAGTGCAGAATTATCTATTTAAATTAGTTATATTTCGGCTAAAGTCAAAGGTGTTAGTATTTCATTTTCTGCTTCAATCCCACTTCTTTCACTCTGTGTATATATATACACTTGGCCAGGATCTTTCAGTGAATATTATAGCTGACACATTTTTCTTTTAAGGACCATGTTTAACTGGATAATTTGGTTGTTTTTCCTTTTATCCCATTGTCTGAAGCTTAAGGTGTGATTGTTGAACCTGGCTTAAAAATTTCCCTCTGTGAGCTTGATAGCTAGGCTTTCCAATTTTGAATTAAAAATTTCAGAAAATGTGAACAACATCCCACGCCTTCTGTCCTGGTGTTCAGGTAGCCTCTTGGCTCATGCGAGTGCATGAGGATAATATATCTTTCTGCCATACACTATTTACACAGTCTTGTTTCCGCGTTCTTCTGTTTGAAAAATTCAGATCGAACCCAACTATTTTCAGATAAGACAAATAAACTTAATAAGATAGATAATGATCACTACAACAACAAAATAGACGAGCCGCAGCACATATCTATGATACCATCAATAATAAGGCAAAACTTAAAGCTACTGACCTGGACAATGCCGACAGGGAAGAAATACTAGCTAAACGTAATGCCTTTGTAACTATCAAGGATCATATACCGAACTTCGCTTCCAACCCTAAATGCCGCTTGATTAACCCTGCCAAGTCCGAAATCGGACTGGTGAGTAAATACATCGTATGAAGGGTTAATAATACAAAAGAAAGGTATCTAATTTCTCTTTATGGCGTAGCACAATCGATGTTACATTGCTTTGAGACCAAACGAAACACTTTTAGGGCTAAGTTCATACAATTCGATATAGTAGACCTTTATCTATCGATATCGACAATGTTACTTGCTAGGGCGTTAGTATATGCTAGATTATTACCCACATAAGTGATACAGAAATAGATATAATTATGCACGCTAAGAAAATGCTACTATTCAACCAGGATTCAACCTGGGTCAAACGAACTGACCCTGAAGGTTAATTCGACGTCACGATGGAGGCATACGACAGCGTTGAGATTTGCGACCTTATAGGTTTTTACATTCTGGACACCCTGGGTAATAAATTCTCCTCTGTCCACTTCGTCTTATATAGAGATGATACTTTAGCCATCTCCAGGGGCGCTAACGGCCATACTTTAGATAGGCTTAGAAAAAATATCATACGCACCCTCAACGCCCTTGGCCATAAAATCACCATAGAAACTAACTTTTTGCATGTCACGATTGATCTAAATACTGGCACACACAGACCATACCATAAACCATACCATAATCTAATTCTTAGTTGAAATCCTTAAGGGATATTTGCATGTGTTTGAAATACCTATAATGTATTTGCATAAGCTAAAACACAGCGTTGATATTTAAATATAGAAGAAGGAGCACTCCGTCGGTTACGACGACGAGGTTCCCAGCTGATCCGATCAACAGAACAGCTTGCTCGTGAAATTAACGTACAAGTGGCTGAGCACTCCACAAACACGTGTACCCTTAACGGAGTTCTCAGGGGGATTAAGCGTGGCACAGAGTTTGAAAAGGCTGGCCCTTTGAAATACAGGTACTACTTATTTTTGCCAGCTGAGTGGACTGGATCAACGTGAAATAAAGTGTCTTGCTCAATGACACAACGCGTCACTGGGAATTGAACCCACGATCTTACGATCGTAAGCTGAATACCCTAACCACTAAGCCACGCGCCTTTATTTTAAATAAAAATATTGTTTATAATAAGTACAATGTATATAGTGTTTACTCAATTATATTTTGTATCGTATGTCAGCAAAGTATATGTTCCGTGGTACATTAATATAAAGCTAAATGGTTTCTATATTATATTGTAAGTTTAGAAATCAGTTAACAGTTGTTTATTAAACGTGTTGAAGTTATATATCAGTAAGATGTGTTGGTTGCTTATGGCATAAGTATATAATGGGATTTATAATTTGATAAAGTGTCAAAGAACTACAAGTTAACCAAAATTGTGAATAACTGCTTCCTTAGTCTTCTGTTGAGCAAGAAGAAGGAGGGAAGTCGGATGGACCAAGGTTAAAATACTTACAGTACATTAGTATAAAATATCATATTATCATACATGAAGGTCGTAGCGATTGTATGGCAATTATAATGAAGCTTTCTAACTTAGGAACAAATAAGGGATTGTCAAGTGAGGGCATGCGCTGATATCATCGATAACTGTACTTGACACGTACTTTTTATTTTATCAAATTTGGAAGAGTGATCATCGATAACTGTACTTGACACGTACTTTTTATTTTATCAAATTTGGAAGAGTGAAAGATAATGTTAAACTTCAGAGGGATTTGAACTCAGAACTAGCGACCCGAGATAAATATTACGTGGCATTTTTCAAATTCTTTAAAAAATCTGACAAGCCCATTTGTAATGACCTCTTTCTTCTACATTTTCCTGTTTATATTCTTTTTCATTTAGACTCTATTATCTTTGTGAATGACCCATCACTTAGCAATATTTAAGAAACATTTACTGTTATTAAGAAACATTTACTGTTATTCCACAATAGTTCTATCAGTTTAAGATATATTATACTTCTCTCTTTGTTATTATACAGTGTTCTCTATATAATCGACTGGCCCCTTGCCCCAAAATTTCGGGTTTTGTGTCTAGAGTAGAAAAGATTATGCAGTGCTCGATAAGTGATTGGAATTCGCCTTTGTATGAATTGTGCGCTGTTCCTCGGATTTATCTCACTCTCCTTTAATTATCATTTAACTCATCATTTTGTACCCAATGATTCTTGCATCATATCTTATTTGTGATATTTATCTCAATTCCATAACTAGTAAATTTTCACGCATTCGGTTTAGATTTCAGAATCCTACTTCTACGAGTATATATTCCACTAAAGTATGTCTTCACATCTTTAATTTTGATTATATCGTTGTTCAGCATTATAAGATGTTTATACGAAACTTCTTCAATTAATGAATTGAAATTCGCACTATAATTTTGTTAGATTTGCTTTCAGAAATTCTCACTATAATGTTGCTTTCAACAAAACTTCATCGTACTCAAAAAGATGGAATAATGGAAGTAATAAGAAAATGAAACAATGTAACTACCATAGAAGCTAATAATTTCAGTAGTGATGTTTGCCTTAGATGGCAATTTTCGTAGTGATGTAAATTTTAAGTAAACAAAGATAACAACGTTAATATATTCAATGAAGATGACAATAGTATGAATGTTTGAATACAAACACACACACACACACACACACACACACACACACACACACACACACACACACATATATATATATATATACCTACACATATACAAACATACATACACTCATACATACATAATTAAGATTCAGTTGAATTAGGTATTTAAGTTGAAGCACCAAGTCAGTCTGGTATTACCCGCACAGCTCGAAGTAAGGTGAATAAAATCAAAATAAGCAACAGGATATCAAGTAGTAATGCAGTGCGATCGTTTCAATCGGCTCCATTTAAGTCAACAGAGTAATCATTACATCAATTTAAATGCAGTGCTATATTCAGCTGTAGAATATTTTTTTAACAAGCAGGACACATTAATATAATTTTTGTCAAATATTTTGACAAAGTAAGGAGATAGAAGAAATTCATGTTGTCGCTAGTGTAGCAGAGTGGCTAAGAATAGACAATAATTTCTTAGAATCGCATGGAGTATAATTGGGTTATAGGGTTGTAAGTGTTGTAATTCATTTCTAATTTATTCATCTCTTTATCATATATTAAATCTGAAATTAGAAGACTCTGTCTATTTTGAATAAAGAACAAGAGTGAGTTGTCAGCTCATGGTTAGGTATGGTCATAGATATTATCACAGGTATCACTTTTACCCTAAGAGAATGGAAATAAGACATTAGGAAGAGTCAAATTAATTACAACCCTTACAACCTTATGACCCCACTATACACCATGCGATTCAAAGATATTGTAGTCTATTCTTAGCCACTCTGCTACAATAGCAACAACATGAATTTCTTCTATCTTACTCTGTGAAAATATTTAAGAAAAATTATATTAATATGTCCTACTTGTTAAAAAGCATTCTATATTTTGTACAGTTGACGATAACACTGCATTTAGATTGATGTAATGACTGCATTGTTCAATTAAATGGAGCCGCTTGAAACGGTCGCCCTGCATTACGACTTGATATCCTGTTGCTTATTTTGATTTTACACACACACATACACCCATACACATATACGAAAAATATAATTGTAATAAGGCATAAAAGAATGGGGATAATGAAGAGAATGAAGATTGCGAAATAACACTGAAAATCTACTTGAAAGTCGTGTCGTTAAGTTGAATAAGAATAATTTAAAAAATTGCTGGAAGTTGATTGAGGACAAGATAATGCATAATATATTATAATGTAAACCAAAAATTTACACGTTTCTGCTAGTGTGGAGACTGCTAGTAAGTATAATATTGTATGTACTTTATACTGACTTTTTAGAAGTTCATTTGTATAGATTATTTTAAGATAATAAGAAAAGAAGCATGGGAAAGAGTGAACGATAAAAAAAAGAGTGTTCATAATGACATTTAAAACGCGTGGTATGAATATTTAGTGTGGAACTTCTGCAGACATGTGTTAGATTATCGTGAAGTTCGATTCAGTGATGTCTATTACTTAAATATATCAAATATTTCGTTCGTCATCATGCAACTATTTTCACAGACTTAGATTTGAGTTGTCACACTCTATTGAAAAAAGTTTGCATTTCGTCTTCTGCTCTCAGCTTATTGTTTCTGCCTTTTCTATTGAGGCTTTTATAATCTTATATTTCATTAGATATATTCTGAATGTTTTACTCAGTTCCATATTTTTATCATGATATCTTGAAACATTGTAGCAAATATATTTCGTGCTGGGGCTCGTTTAATGTACATAAATTTATTCATCAATAAAGTAAAGCTAAACCCTAAACACCTCAATTAACATTTGTTTCTAAATTTACAACAGTTGCCAAAATTCACTAATCAGTAAGACACCGCTTTGTGTTGATGTTCAGTGAAACTTTAACACACAAATGTCTTTCTCAAATCAATAGGTGGCAAGGATTTGAAATCGTCCCTAGCTGCTAAGCAACTTCATTTTCTTATACTGTAGATCTATTATAAACGCTTAGACTAGATATATGACTGGTGGCTACATGTAAGAGCATTAACCTAGGTATCAGTTTTTGTGGACAATAATCGGACACCGTTTCCTTCCTAAGACAGTGTTGTATGAATAACATTCGCTTAAGATTGTTTCGTTTGAAATATTTAACCTTAGGTTAAATACAAGGATATGTAAAAAAAAGTATTCGATAAACTACTTTAGTAGTAAGAAAATTAACAACAAAATAACACATGATACTCTTGTAAAAATAACCAGCACCGAACAATACTGTGAAGGTCAAAGAAAAAAATAGCAATATTTTCCATTTCTTTGCTCCTTGTTTTCATCGATTGTATTACTTAACTTGAAGGGAATTGCTCAGAGAAACATTAAAGCAAAAATCTATAAAAAATGAAAGATATAAGAAAACAAAAAACTATCAAATAATAAAATGAACATAATAGCAAATAACTGAAAAATTGAAATTTTTCCAAGAGGTGGAAAACACAATTGATACCTAAATTTATTTCCGGGTCACCTTTTCACTCGAGGCAAATTGTTTGATAAGCGATTTAAATTATTTCGTTTTGTTAATTCGTTTCTTATCGAAGACCAATATTCTTTATAATTTTCCCGATTCCACCCCGAAATCTGTCTTCCTCACTTCCCTTTGTTGTTTCTTTTCTTTTTTTCTTTCACTATTTTATTAGTCTTGAAGAATATTACTTTGCTTAAGAATAATAATAATAATAATAATAATAATAATAATAATAATAACAACAACAACAACAATAATAATAATAATAATAATAATAATAATAATAATAATAATAATAATAATAATAATAATAATAATAATAATAATAATAGTAGTAGTAGTATTAGTAATTATTATTATTATTATTATTCTTAAACTTATCACCACTTCTGTTGTATTATTGATGTTGTGGCTGCTATTATTGGCAATTTTCTTCTAGATGTTTATCTCATTGTTTGTAGCGGCTGTTTTTGAAAGACACACTGCCGGCAGTAATGTATTCACGATAGATACTTTCATCAAAATAGAAATTTTTGTTGATTTTTGTTTTCGTAATTTCTATGTATTTAAGTTTCTTTTATTTTATTTATACATACTGTATACATTTTTTTTTGCAGTTTTTCATCTTTCCTATTTCTTCGGTTGTATGTTTTTCTATTGCATTATAAATTCCGAGTAAAAAAATATCTATTTAACTTATTCAGTGTTAACCCAAAGCTATAATTAACGCTTTTCGAATCTATGTTACATATAGCATTCAGTTCGGTATAAATAAAATTATAGCATGAAGATTTAAAAGGGCTTTTTTAACATGACCTTCTTTTCATATTTTATTTTAAAATTCTAATCACAAACGAGTAAAAAGGTTATGAACACTTGCGTGAATTCTACTAGCCTTAATTTTCCGCGAGAGAAACAACGTGAGAGTAATAAGGAATAAATCAAATTTCAGTAAGTTTCACTTCCCTTCAATAAAATGTATTTCTAAATGTATTTATTAGGAATGTAGGGCAACTATGTTAGTGTAGAATACTCTAGTTTGGTACCAACTGTCTGAGGAGTTAATTTAGCGATGTTGACTCTCTTTTGAATTTAGTCACTTCAACCCACAAGAGATTAATATTTGATTTTAAATTCACTTTCCTTAGCAAAACACAATGAAGATAACGTCTTGTCGACAATATAAATGCACAATAACATTTTATAGAATGTTGTACTTACGAGATATAAAGAATTTCTGTTTACGATGCAAAAATACACACAAACATGCAAGTACAAGTACAGAGACATCACACACAAACACATTCGAAGCGTAGAGACAGATGTGTTTCTTACACATATATTATAAACACATATACATACGTTTGTGTGTAATTGTTTACATGTATACGTATATTTAGACATGTATGACTTTATGATGAATAATGCCAGTTCAATTAGATGAATAATTTTAGCATTAAGAATTTGCACATTACTGAAGAGAGGTTGATAGATATTTTTAGTCGAAACCCTTTGCCAGAAAAAAAAAAACAAACAAACATAGAAGTTCTGTTGGATTGATAAATAATTTAGATGTTTTGGGTGAAAAATGCTTATACTGAAATATGAGGAGTGGAGAATTGAAGGTTACAAGGAAAAAGAAAAAAAAATGTATGATAAAAAAGATATAATTTAAAAATATTATCCTATGCAAAGCAATATATGCTTATGTGTGTCTGTTTTCGTGTGTGCATGGTTGTGACCTTCTGTTTAATCATAGGAAGCAGAAGATGTAAATATGGAAGGTGACGCAAAGAATATTACTAAGAAGTAACTTGATTATATTGAGAAGTAGAAATCGGAAGTAAAAATTGACCCCATATAAAATATCTGGACTGAATAGAATCAGAAAGATGAGAAGAAGCAACGGAAGAAAATTATATATATATATATACATATATATATATATATATATA
>NC_068981.1:50906495-50909489 GCF_001194135.2 Octopus bimaculoides | reverse complement strand
ATATAGTGGATTTTCATCGATGAGTTCTTCAAAATTGGTTATTTTCCCTAAAACTATATATATATATATATATATATAGAATGCTAAAGAAATGTAGACAGCAACTTGGAGCCTCTCTTGCAAATCTCTGGAGGAAATCACTGGACGTCGGTTTTATCTTTCAAAATCGTCTCTCCCAGTCAGTCATCCCTCTCTTTCAAAAAGGGAATAAATCGCTCACGGAAAACTAACGTCCAAACGCATTCACCTCACATGTCAAAATATTTGAAAGAATGCTGAGATCAAGAGTAACAGCCTTCCTTGAGCAAAATCATCTTCTAAATTGTAACCAGCACGGTTTTTGTGGTGGAAAGGACTGCTTAACACAGCTCCTCCACCACTTTGATGACATGTTAGATGCACTGAGAGCTCCAATGCCGATGTTATATACCCTGATTTCACCAAGGCCTTTGAGAGTGTCGACTACAATAGACCATTAAGGAAGCTCTCCAAAGCCGGTGTCGGTGGAAAGCTATTTCAATGGATTAAGTATTTCCTAACAAACAGGACCCAGCATGTTGATGGCATCCACTCAAGGCCAGCGAATGTCAGCATCGGGGTCCTGAAGGGTACTGTGCTGGATCCACTTCTTTTTATTGTCTATATCAATGATATTGCAGATTCCATTGAATATAACATCATTAAAATATTTGCAGCTGACTCTAAGCTTCAGAAAGTCATTAAGGGAGAATATGCTCCAACGAGGCTTCAATCGAACTTATGCGCCGTAATCCAGTGGGCACAAAATAGCAATATGCATTTGAACGAAGAAAAATTTGAGCTCATCCAGTTTGGAAAAGAGGGCACACTCAAACAAGCATATGCACTACCGTTGGGGAACCTACTTGAACCGTCGGATAATATCAGAAACTTAGTGTGCACATCAACAAAAAAGTCCATGTTGCTTGCTGAATGCGCACACGGACCCTCAGAACTTTTCAGTCTAGGAAACATGAAACCATCATCCTTCATTTCTCGGTTAATATAAATCTCTTCGCCCATTAACAAAAACAAAAAAAACAGCCTGCTGTGTGTTAATAACTGTGTAGAAAACAAATAACACACAAAAAATTCTGCAAATGAACCTGGGGGTGGGGAGATGAGTTTTGGAAAATTCACGAGATCCGATTTTTCCGTCATAACTTTCGGAAAAATGGATATATATTGATTTTTTTTCACGGAATCCCGCGTTTTTAGCTATAGAGGATCCGATTCTGAAAAAAAAAAATGTTCAAAAAAAACATTTTCAAAATCTTAGTTCTCCGGGCTTGGTCTTCAAGCAGGCTATCCACATGCTAGAAATAACAACTAAATCTCACAAAACTGCGATAACATAACGAATGAAACATGTAATAAATCTACTCACCTTTCCACAAAGATTACTTTGAGAGTAATTTCCCGCAGTAATATTACAACGTAATTCACGTGAAATTGAAGTGATTTTTTAAAGCTTTTTCGACTTTTGAAAAAATTATTCTAAATGGGAAAATACGGAAATTAAGAATATGGAAAAAATAAACACAAATTCAAATTTTTTATTTCAAAATTTTATGAAAAACTTCGACCCAAAATTCACCCCTCTCCACCATCTTGTTGTCTAAAAGTGAAAAGAACGGTTGTTATATCTGTTTCTGTATGCGTTATAGTGAAATAGTAAAAGGATCACGGCAGCGCCTTTCCGAAAGTCGTCTCTCCACCCCAGGTTCGTTTGCGCAATGTTTTTGTCATATTCGTTTTCTACACAGTTGTTAACACCCAGCAGGCCATTTTTTAAATTTTCGGTCTTTATTAACGGGTGAAGAACTTTATATTAATCCTCTTCTCAACATTCGTGAGGCCCCACTTCAAATACTGTTTGCCCATTGTGGTCCCCCTACAAAAAGCAATACATAATGAGGACGGAAGCGCCATAAAGATCAATCACTTAAAAAATGAATGACATGAGGGGACTTGATTATTAGGCTCGACTGAAACAGCGGAAACTCCATTCTCTGCAACGCCGCCTTGAGCGATACATTATTTGCACCTTGTGAAAATAATTATTATCCAAATGATATCTGGTGTGTTTACGTCCCCGTAACTTAGCGGTTCGGCAATGTAACCGATAGAATAAGTACCAAGCTTACAAAAAATAAGTTCTAGGTCGATTTGCTCGTCTAAAGGCGGTGCTCCAGTATGTCCGCAGTCAAATGACTGAAACAAGTAAAAAGAGAGAGTATCCTTAATCTATTTTTAAACCTTTATCCAATGAACCACCTACTATAAACCCCCTAACTTTAACTCCCACTCATAAATAATTTAACATTCAACTAGCTCTTCATTTCTAGCCTACCTACACACCTATAACCCCATTGCTAAAAATAACTCTTCAGTCACTGACCTTAGGCAGGACGGACACAAGTAACTATTATCAAAATCCCCCCCCCCCCAACAACTTTAGATTTGAGACAACTAGACGTCTACTACATTCTTTAAATTCCTTTCATTTCGCTCTGTTTTTTAACCCTATCTTCCTTTATCTCTTCCTCTCTCTTATCTTCTCGGCTACCCCTTACACTATTCTTTGACACCATACACATATGCACCTTACTTTATTCTATAGCCAATCCTTAAAATACCCCAAAGCCTCACTCTATCTACATCTCTTTCTATTTATTTTCCTTTCTTTACTTTTACCAATTAATAACCACCTCGACTACCATTCTGTTATTGAATGTTGATATGTTCGCGTCTTTTTCTTGGGATGTCTACTATGTCACGACTTTAACCCACACGGATATGGGTCTCTCTCTCTCTCAATCTAGCTATCTATTTATATACATACATACACACACACACACACATACACACACACACACACACATATATATATATATATATATATATATATATATATGTATACATACATACATATCTAGCTATCTATTTATATACATACATACATACATACATACA
>NC_068981.1:50903123-50906311 GCF_001194135.2 Octopus bimaculoides | reverse complement strand
ATATATATATACGTGTAGGAGCATACAAATAACCTACGTTTAAAAATATGATCTTCATTATAGAAGTAAAAATGCATGTTTATTTAGAATTATCAGCAGTTTTACTCCTCTGAACAAAGACATATAACGCTTTTGAAATTCAATACACTAAGATCAATTCATTAATTTAAATTTTAATCCCACCTAAATAGAGAATAGATGAAACCTACTAAGATTTGAAAATCATTTCCAAATAATATATTAGACTTATTGTATGGTACTTAATTTATAAAGAAGCCAACCTGCAAATTGTGTATCGATTCTTTAAATGTAGTCTAGTATATTTCTGAAGATAACTTAATTTAATTAGCTTTGGAGACATTTTAAGAAATTCACTCTATGAATTTATTTCTTAAAATGCAAAGACATTGAAACACGCAAGCCTATTTCTACTTGATTATCTTGTTAATTTTATGTAATTGACTTAAGTGTATACAGTATTATATCTCTTTTAAAAGGAAATCAAAACTTTTCCCCAAAGTTTTGAAAGCTTCCTAACGCAACATGTCAATCGCAATTAGTATATCATTTCAAATTTGCACAGACTCATATTTATTCATATTATTCCGTTTAACTCCATTTCTGGTGTTCAATGAAAATGAGTTGGCTTCACTTGCTGGCCAGTGCCAATTCATTTCCTTTACACATCTGATGCAATTATAAAAGATATTCACAAAATTCTATTCCTTGCGGACTCAACCTCTCATTCATGTCTCTTACAGATCATCGTTCATACTTTACATTACATTTGAAGGTGCATGAGTGTTTTGCTACTTCATGTAATTAACTTACACTTTGTATATTGACAAAGACCTTGCTTTCTCATTTTGAAAACCTTTATGCCTCGCGTTTTGTGAATATATAATTGAATATATGAATGTCAGAAAAAATTGAGGAGGCCGTTCTTCTTTTAAGTAAAATATGCTTCTCTTAGAGAAAGTCCGTATTTCAATGATTATTAAATTTGACTTTTGAAATCTTGTTTTATTTCAATGATTATTTGAAGTGCACTTACAGGAATATAGTATTCTGTATTTTAAGTACTACTTGTCAAGAACATTTCTTGCGACTGTTTGTTGGAATCTCATGGCAGCGAATGCATTAGACCCCAAATATATATTATTACTGTTACATATAATACTTCTTTATATTTTTTATTTCATTTTAATCCATACAGCCCCTAATCAGTAACATATACGCTACGATATATTCTAGATATTCTTTTTATTAGTACATTTAGTGTTATGTACTATTTTCTTACAGATACATTAAGACAGATAATCACACGTATGATCAACCAAAACACGTATATATAGATGTGATACCGTATATTTCAACAGACATTAGTGGAGGCGCGTGGCTTAGTGGTTAGGGCATTCGGCTCGCGATCGTAAGGTCGTGAGTTCAATTCCCGGCGACGTGTTGTGTCCTTGAGCAAGACACTTTATTTCACGTTGCTCCAGTCTACTCCGCTGGCAAAAATGAGTAATACCTGTATTTCAAAGGGCCAGCCTTGTCACACTCCGTGTCATGCTGAATCTCCCTGAGAACTACGCTAGGGGGGTACATGTGTCTGTGGATTGCTCAGTCACCTGCACGTTAATTTCAGGAGAAGGCTGTTCGGTTGATCTTATCAGCTAGGACCCTCATCGTCGTAACCTGCGGAGTACTCCCAAAAGAGGGGACAGCAGGCATTAACTTTTACAGTTTCGCAAAGGATAATACAAAGCAACCCCCACTTTATGCACATCATAGTGAACAAGCTAATACAGAAGTTATGTTCTTGTCCGAACTGATAAAAATAGTAGCTAAATGTTTCTGAAACCAATTCGAGTATTGTATTCTATATGAAAGTAGAAATTGATGGTCAGTCAAAAGAACATGTGTCGTATATTTACTTATCTAATGCTGATATACAATTAAGAATCGACAAACACAAAGAGAGGAGCAAATATTACTTGGAGCTTTCCACGGAGGTAAAATCTGTTTGTTGGCTCGGTTAAGTCCCCACTTATTGCGGTGGTATCAAAAGGTTCTCAGACTAGTCGTGTTTAATAAAAAAAAAACTTATTTACCTAAGTTTTAACGTCATCTTCTTCGAAATATTTATCTTGCGCAGCAATAAACCTGTCCTAGCGTTATTGCCAGTTTGGGAAGTCGTTTTCCGTAAGTGGATGTCGAGAACGGTGTTATGAAATTCAGTGCTAGCTCTCACTGCGTACGCAACCGCGTGCTGACATCTGTTGGCTCGCTACAAAACTAATTCGGTACCTTTTTGATGCCATTTCGTTTGTGTCCTACAGCAATAGTTGAGAAGTTTTCGGTCTACTTTTCTTACTATGTAAAAAAGGCGTAAGAACCTGATTATTAACGCATATTGGGCCATTGTACATAGGTATCAACAATGCGGTGGTGTGCAGCATATTGGATGATTATATGTAGATTAACGAAACCAATGTTTAAAACACATCATCCGCCCTATTTTCTAAACAAATAGAGAGGCAATCTTACATTGTCCGATCGTGCTGTTACGTTGTTTGAAGGTTGGCTATGATTTTGCTAGCAAAATTTGTCGAAATTGAGAACATACTGTTCCAGCTTTTCAAAATGGACATGTATTATATAACAGTGGGCACATCTTCTGATAATGCCAACAATGTTATAGCTCTCTCTCTCTCTCTCTCTCTCTCCCTCTCTCTCTCTCTCTCTCTCTCTCTCTCTCTCTCTCTCTATATATATATATATATATATATATATAATAAATATAATAGGCGCAGGAGTGGCTGTGTGGTAAGTAACTTGCTTACCAACCACATGGTTCTGGGTTCAGTCTCACTGCGTGTCACCTTGGGCAAGTGTCGTCTACTATAGCCTCGGGCCGACCGAAGCCTTGTGAGTGGATTTGATAGACGGAAACTGAAAGAAGCCCATCGTATATATGTATACATATATATGTATGTGTGTGTATATGTTTGTGTGTCTGTGTTTGTCCCCCCCCAGCATCGCTTGACAACCAAGGCGGGTGTGTTTACGTCCCCGTAACATAGCGGTTCGGCAAAAAGAGACCGATAGAATAAGTACTAGGCTTACAAAGAATAAGTCCTGGGGTCGATTTGCTCGACTAAAAGGCGGTGCACCAGCATGGCCGC
>NC_068981.1:50902409-50903113 GCF_001194135.2 Octopus bimaculoides | reverse complement strand
GTCGATTTGCTCGACTAAAAGGCGGTGCACCAGCATGGCCGCAGTCAAATGACTGAAACAAGTAAAAGAGTAAAGATATATATTTATATATATATATATAAATATATATATATATTTATATATATATAAATATTTATACACACTTACATAAACCAAGAGATTCTGCCGTACACGTATATGCGTAGCGTAGATACGCACCGGCATACAGTTGATATACACAGAGACGTATTACACGCTCGCACACAGCACACTCACAGAAGACACAAACATGCAGATGCACTAAATACGCACACTTTCCCACTCTTGTAGTAGGTACACCCACACCCACGCATTCAGCCAAATGGTATTACTAGCAATTCTCTCTCTACATCCTTGACACCAAGGCCCTAGAAACATCTTGACTATCTGTCTGGTCCTAGAAATGCAGGTTAAATTTTCTATCCGATGTTACTACTGTGTCAACACTAATATCAACTACACTACGTAACCCACCTTGACCAGTAGCAGACTAGTTTCCAGCAGTCTTGCAATTCATCCATTCGGCTACCTAATCTTGAAAAGCTAAGTTCCACGTAGGTGCTGAGAAAATTTTACGTTACATGGAGCCGAATCAAATTATTATTAAATAATAATAATAATAATAATAATAATAATGATAATAATAATAATAATAATAATAATAATAATAATAATAATATATATAT
>NC_068981.1:50895902-50897790 GCF_001194135.2 Octopus bimaculoides | reverse complement strand
GAGGGAATTTGAATTTTGAAATGCAAATGTTTTGCCAATTCGGAATCTCCGCCCTCGATCCATGATCTTTACCTCCACCGCAATCACTGAACGAGTTAACTGAATTCAACGATTAAAACGTATATTTGTGTGTATATATATGTATGTATGTATGTATGTATGTGTATGTGTGCGTGTATGTATAAACAACAAACACGTTTCCTTTCCAAAATGTCGCTATTGAAGATTACAAAAAACACCTAAGGCCGGAGTGTCTGAATGGATCAGACTAGTGCCTATGCAGATAGTGGGGGTTAAATAACCTGTCTCTGTTTTTGAGACTGCCAGGATTAAAATGGAATATATGGTTTCTCGGCCCCAGTAGTTTCAAGTTGATCAGGAGCCTGTAGCTACAGTGGTAAAAGTAAGTTGTTTTTTTACCTATTGATGGATATTGCAGTTTGGGGAATTGTTTGCAGACTTTCGGGCAGGCTGAACTGGCAGTTATGAGATCCGATCCAGTAAAGTGGGGCTTTGAAGATACCACATCTTCCTTCTGCCCATGTCCGTTTCGTAAACTTCATGTAATAAGAATTTCAGTCTATAATAAAATATATTTACATGTCTGCACTAATATGCACGTTACGCATTATAGAATAAAACTGCATATTTACAAATCTATACAGAAAGAGAAAGCTAGTTCATCAGATAACCAGAACATCATGGTTACACCGATTCTTTGACTCCTAGATTATATATTTATTATGTTTTGGTTTGCAATGTTAAAACATATTTCACTGTTTACTGTATACTGATACTAATTTAATGAACACACAGAGTTGAGAATGTAATATATCACTGGGACAGACATTTTTCATAATGATAATAACGTTATTTTCGAGATACAGCTGAATCGTTGAAATTGTCTACAATATTAATTTTCTAGCTATTTACTTTAATTTGTATTTCTTGTATTCTATCAATTTCATCGGTTCTTAATTAATTGAAAGCCAATATTTTGTGTAATTTTCCTGTCTACGTTTCCTTATCTAACAAGATGTGTTAACATTCCTCTATTCAGTTTTCCTGAAAGGCATTTTTTCACGCTTCATTTCAGGCGAATGTCCTTATTCCGTATATAATGGGATTTAAAATTTTCCTTCATTTCAGTCTTCAGCTTGAGATGAACCATAAGAGAGAGAAAGAGAGAGAGAGAGAGAGAGAGAGAGAGAGAGAGAGAGAGAGAGAGAGAGGCAAAGAAACAGGGAAAGGTAATTGCTATTGCATAGCACTTGTTTCCGTATGAGGCCTGGTTGAGTCTGATGATTAGATTTGTTTGGGCTGAACAGAAATTGAAGATGTTAGTCAGCCATTGTTAATTGGAAGAGATACAATTAGGGCCATTGAGGAGAGAGCATCAATCAAAGTACGACACATATACCAAGACAGGAAGAACGGGAATCTATTAGCATGCTAAGTATCGAATGCAAAGAAATCCTCAATAATATTTCTTTCCTCCGCATTTTCCTCCCTATTTTCTGTGCGCAACGTTTACCAAAAGAAAATGCTGTGACATTATATAATATATATTAAGTTCAGGATGCGTAAAATCGAGCATCAAAGCAAGAGTCATCTACCCCGGATTTGTAATGTGCTACTTCATTTCCATTTGGTATCTGTTTTTATTCGTACACAACTGCTAGGATATAAACTTGCTCGGAAGGAGAGAGATAAAAGAGAGTCTATGATATACACTTCTACTTGCGAGATGTAAAAATACTTTTAACGGTATTTCAGAACATAATAAGTCCAGATATTAATACTGAAGTTACACCCATTTGATATAAATACAGACACACACAGACGTTGATATATATATGTATATATATATATATATATATATATATAT
>NC_068981.1:50894327-50895202 GCF_001194135.2 Octopus bimaculoides | reverse complement strand
TCTCTCTCTCTCTCTCTCTCTCTCTCTCTCTCTCTCTCTCTCTCTCTCTCTCTCTCTCTCTCTCTCTTTCATCTATATTTATATATATATAAATGCACAAACATATTCACAAACTGAAGTCATAAAAAGAACATAACCCTCGAGAATGGAAGCATACACGCTCCTAAAAAAAAACATAGGATGGAACAATTGCGTTGCTTTTGATCACAGTTCAGCTAGACAAAACATGAAAAGCATTTACGTCAAAATTTGAATTGGAACCACATACTTTCCTCGGATTACCACCTGCCAAATCTTTTACATATGCTTATTGCATTATAAGTTATTAATTGTTTATTCAGTCGTTGTCTTACAAAAAGAAAACATATCCAAACATGAACTGTGATAAAAATCATACACTTACAGAAAAGAAATGTAGTAATCAAACTTCACTATTTTGCATACTGGCTTCTTCACCTCATGGTTCCATTATATATGTTTCATCGAATTGTTACAAGATCATCAATACAGATGGAATAAAACACTCGTGTGAATTGAGTGGTGCGAGCAATTACATACGTAGAAAGTGAATTGATGTTTAATGTATAAATAGAAATAGGAATGAAATGAAACACTTTCTAAACAAAGAAGAATGGGGAATGAAATGAAATAAGTGCTGTAAGGCTCTAGAAAGATATATCATTCACCACGCACATAAAATAATATGAATAGGTGAGGAATGGCACGGATATAAACTCAAGATATAATATCATCCTGACGACTCCTGTTCGTCAAAATAGATGTATGCAAAAATGTTTGACGTTCACTTGCAAATAAAAACTCAAACACATGTAAAGAACACGCACTCATTTCCGTATGTAGGTATGATACACACA
>NC_068981.1:50891484-50893693 GCF_001194135.2 Octopus bimaculoides | reverse complement strand
ATATATATAACAATTGCAGCGTGGAAGGTGTTTATAAGCCATTTAAAGTAACACACAAAATCCGTTAGATTCACTTCAACATTTAAATTTAATTTGTCAAAATATTTTCGTCGCTTTGAGACCGCGACCTGTTCACTGACAATATATATATATATATATATATATACATACATACATTTTCACACACACACACACATATATATATATATATATACATACATGGTGTTTATCTACTGCTCATGCAGAGTCTGGCTTTTTCAACGAGACAAGTTATTGAAAAGATAACCACATAGACTGTATATCTGATTTGGACCATCATGTGCTGCAGTTAAGTTCTGATCTTTGTGGATCTCAAAATGTGTTTTGAGGCCTCCATTTGATTTGTAGACTTTATGGCATACATATCATTGAAAGGTATGCACATATATATAGGCAGAGTAATCGGTAGAGGTTCGTTTTATATGGATCCGCAAAAGACATGTGAGCCCAGCAAAAATGGGGCATGGTCTGTCACAAACACCACAAAAAAGGTCGACTGCAACAATTTTATTTAAATCTGTCTTGAGACTTGCATGTGTCATCCTGGCCCCCTCAAAAGCTTTTACTCCACACACTTTTGTTCGCCATCCAGCTCGATCCGAGGCAAGGGTTTCTATCGCCTTTGGATCCATTCCAAATGACTTCATGGTAGCCCTAATGCCATCCTTAAACCTCTTTTTAGGTTTAAACCCCTTTTCAGGATTACGTCAAAATCATCACAAGCTGAGTCAAATGCATATACAAGAGATTGCAGGCCCATTTCAGAGTGACTGATTAGATCGCAAGCGACAACGTATAAGGGTTCCGTAATGAGTGAAGTAAAGAACTGTTTGGGATTTTAGTCTGGTCAGACTAACAACATAACCTGTTGTTCGATATTTTATATAAATACTCACCTCGGAGATTTGAAAAGCGTGTGACAGCACAACAGGAAAGTATATTCTTTTCTATCTCTCCTATGACCGGAAGGTGTTCGATTTTTTCTATCATCCTCATGTCAATGGATGACGGTCTATTCAAAAGTGCAGAAAAATTTTCAACCCAGCGATTACGAATAGAAGCAAATGTTCACATGTTGTTTTCACTGGAGCTATTGAAGAAGGTTTTAGGCCATATACCTCCTTCATACAAACCGTCTGCATCATTTCTGTCAGCTACTTTTTGCGCCCCTTTTGCTCTATCATTCCATCGTTCCTGTTTAATTTTCCTTAGAGCAGTCTGTACTTTCCCTTTCAGCTTTCTGTACGCTTCGTTTGAGTTGGGGTTCAAGAACTAAAAAAGAAGTGTTTAGCCAATGTTACTTTTATCTAATAGTAGATCATGAATTTCTGGTGATTTGTCTGAAAGCCAATCAATGGACTTGTGTAATTTAAATCCTGAAGAAGAACTTGCAGCCTCAAAAATTTTTTTTTGAAATCTTCCCATAGATTGTTTGGATCAAGATTCATACTTCCTATAGCATCGGAGAATCTTTGCAAGTAGCTTAGCGATTTGAAGATTGTAACATTTAACTTTTTGGGTACCTTAGGACCAGACTGGCGACTTTTAGTCATTATCGAAAAATTTACTTTCCCACGCACTAGACGATGGTCAGTCAGGTCTCTCCTTCTCTCATAGCCCGAACGCTAGAAACATTTATCCTATCACGCTTTCCGATCAAAATATAATCTATGAGATGCCAATGCTTAGATTTTGGGTGCATCCAGGTGGTTATATATTTATTTTTCTCCTTAAACAATATTGGTGACAACCAGATTCTTTTCAGTACAAAACGTGAAATGATCTACTCAATTTTTATTACGTTTTGCAATTCCATGTCGGCCCCAAAACACACCATGAAATTTGGTCATTTCCAACTCTTGCGTTGCAATCTCTCAATATGACCTGCTTGTCAGAAATTGGTACCTTCCTCAATAATTCTACTAGATCATCATAAAAGTGTCCTGTAGTTTCATCAGAAATACTGACAACGGTATGAAACCTACGTTTTGTCAGTTTAATATGGCATGACATGGTTCGTTCAAATATACCACTTGAAAATTCTACAATGGAGGATACTAATGAATTCTTGAGAGATATACACACACACATACATATATATATACATACATACATACATATATATATATATATATATATATATATATATATATATATATATATATATATA
>NC_068981.1:50889769-50891022 GCF_001194135.2 Octopus bimaculoides | reverse complement strand
ATATATATATATATATATATATATATATATATATATATATATATATGCATTACAGAAATTCAGTAGTCATCAAGTGTTTCCATATTCTTTGTATTCTAATGTATTAGTAAACAAATTAAAAAATATATATATATAACCTTATTTTTAGAATATTTATATTTAAGCTTCATTAGTCAATTGAATTCTAGTGAATATTGTCTTTGAGCAGTGGTACCAATTCTTTCGCCATCTCTTCTATGTGGTTGCATAGACAGAAATTTGGCGTCAGGTAATCGGCAGTTTGTAAGATTTGATATTTTAGCGCTAGCTATTTTCTGTGGACAAGATAACAGCTCTTGTGTCTAGAATGCTTGCATGATATGGCCACTAGAAGGAAGAGGATAAAATCTCGCTGTGGATAAGCAGGGTTTATATACCTTGGAGTTTTGTTTGGGGCCTCTATTCTAAGTTGGCATTTCCGTATGAAGGACGGCCGTAGTTAGGAGTTCATCAACAAGACGTATCTTTGTTGCTTTACTGCAGGTTATTCTGTTATTAGCAATTACTCAGTTTTGCAGTTTCCCACAGAGGCATTTTCGGCAACAAAACTCAATGTGAATAGAGAAGTATTTTCTCAGGGATGTGCCACGTGATGTTACGGAAGTAGTTTCTTTGGATCTGAACTTTCCAGATGCAACGGGGCAGAGGTCTAAAGTTTCAAAGAATGCACTTGTTGTCTAACATTTCTCGTGAAAGTATTGCCTGTTATGGTGAATGTAACCGCATGGCATGAAGGTGGTTTCATAGACCACTGATCATGTGAACGATACCCACCATTAACAATCAGTGACTTATTAAGTGTTATAAATTGGAGCATTTAAAAAGTGAGAAGGTGGATGTGGTTCCTCTTTTAACATTCAATGTAGCTAGCGATATTAACTAAGCTGGATTAACACGGATGTGAAGAACTTTAAAGTGTTCATGAATCCTATTGGAACTTCGGAAATACTGACTAATTAGTGTGATGTAGCTTCTAACTATATTAGTGGAAATATCTAGATTGAATTCAACCGCTCTTCTCACAATCATCGGATTTGTTGTTGAACAGTGGGCGTCTTACATATAGATTAACTTACTAGTAAATCCATTCCTCGTTTACGCCGCTTCATAAAGTATCGTGAGGTTGATGAAAATCATTTTTTTATGACAACAAACTATGTATATCTGCATACGCATTCACATGCACACACACACACACACACACACACACACAC
>NC_068981.1:50884029-50889329 GCF_001194135.2 Octopus bimaculoides | reverse complement strand
TATATATATATATATATATATATATATATATATATATATATATCCACATACGTTCTCACGCATACATATACGCACATATAGTCGCCGACAAATTTCAATTACTCCAGTTTAATATATTTTCTATCTTTCCCCAAATATGCATGTTTCGCCGTCAGCTTTATCTCTCCTCCAATCACCAGAAACCCCATAAGCACTTATTTTACTTTATCAAAGGAATGTGAGTTCTCCGTTTTTTCTCGATTTTACACGCCAATAACGATAAAGATCTCTTCATATATATAAACTTAATCCCATCAAATGACATACCAACTCTGCATCCTAAGCATTTCATATTATTTTGTTTCAACCGATGCACACATCGTTGACTGTAGTACTGACACGTTAAATACAGTTGATAATCTTTCTCTTCTCAGTTCCATACGCAAAACTTACTTGCCTGTAACTACCTGTTCTTAAATTAGCCATTTGACCTCTGCCTCAGAGTAACTGTATATTCCACTTTCCAAATCGCGCAACTCTTTAGGAATCCTATGTTTGTTGACTTCAGCTGACAGTTCAGATCTCTCTAGTTCTATGCTACCAAACCTTCTGAATCGTTTACTAGGCTTCTGATTGTAACTGTCTTGTTTGTAGCACTTGGTAATCCTACAATTACACACAACCCAAAATCATAGTAAAAAAATCACTGAAGTATTTCACATATCTGCAGTTCAGTAACGTAGGTAAAAATTTGGCCTGCGACTCTTGGAGAAAAATACGCAGTCCTTTTATATAGTACAATATTTATTGCAAGGCCATCATCTAGAGCTCGGATTATGCCACCATGCTTTGCGGAATCGAAACGTTCTTACATTCATGAAAGCCCAGTCGATTCTTTTATTCCTTAGCCAAAAATGTTTCCGTTAAACTTTAGAAGCCCTACTTCCCTCCACTTCACAAACACGATTTCTGTCAGCATTACTTCGTATAGAAAAAAACTGTTTTACATATTTGCACCAAGATGAAGAAGTACACAAAATATATAAATATATTTATAAAATCATATCTTTTGCTTCCCCTGAACTCAACAAAACGCGCACACATATACGTGGCTTATGCATTGCGATATCTGGTTGTTTCGCACAAAATTGTGACACTTTTCACAATGTTTTGCTTAGAATAATACCTATTCTGACTAATATTTTACATATTTCCTTTAAAAAGATATTTATCGATTGTTTTAAAAGTGTAATATATGCCCAAGCTATATTTTTATATAGTTCACTTCCAACAATTTAGGAGTGGTGAAACTCAACATTCGACTGCTTGTACAACTTCCAAAATTATGAATCTAATGGAAGTTATTTCTTTTTTATTGCTATCTATAATGGCTCCACTGCCGTCGAGAAATTCTAAAGAAAAGAGTATTGTTTTACTCGACATCATAACTGCAATCGCTTGAGGAAAGTGGCACAAATCTGCCACACCAAAATAATATAAATGAAGATTTCCACCTCCCTACAGAAAGCTTCCATGTTAATGTTGGTTGAAAGCTTCAGAATAATAATAATATAGGTCACCACTGAAAAGTATCTAGGACTAACAACCATAAAATGAATCTTTAAGGTTTAGAGTATAGTTACGTAATTCAGTGGCGGAATTTATGACCAAAATATTTCCTCTCCACCCAGCAAATAAAGTAAGGCATGTAACTTCAGAGTAGTCCTTATGCCGTTCCTAAACCTTTTCTTAGGCTTACGCCGATAGCGTTTCCCCTTTGCAAACTCCCCCCACCCTCTTTGGGCATGCGTTCACCCGCCATTTGAACAATACGGACACACTATCTCATTTAGTTTTTCAAAATTATAGCTTTCATTAAGGTAATGGCTGCAGATGCAAGGACATCTATGTTGGAAGTAAAAGAATTCTATTTAATGTTTAAAATGCGATGAAATAATTTTTGGTGAAACTGTTCTAAACATTTAAACTGTCTTTCATAACATGTGCATGTTTCACAAGTATAAAACAGGGACGGTAAGACAAATGATTGGTAAAGAGCCAAATTTGTATTGTTATTTATATGTGGCTGCTTCCAAACGCGCGTCTCCAAGTTACCGAATTCTTTTGATGCATTTTGAAGTTGCAGATGTATTTCCGTATCATTTTGTTCAGAGATTCGAAGGTTAATGAACGAATCAACTACCTAAAGTAACTTAGCCTTAACAAAAATTTTAGGGCGTTACAAATAGCCCCACACGCAGGTTGATGCATTACAATTGTTCTTCTCAAGTTGATGGTCAAGCCAAAATCATCACAAGCTGAGTGAAATAGATACAAGAGATTGCAGAACTGTTGTAGAATGACTGACAAGATCGCAATCGTCAGCGTCTAAAAGTTCCCTTATGAGTGAATAAAATACCTTCGCTTTGAAGTTCAGTCTGGTCAGATTAAAAACATTCCCTGTTTTTCGATGCGTTATGTGAATATCCTCCTCAGAGTTTTGAAAAGCGTGTGACAACGCAACAGCAAAGTATATTGCAAAGAGGGTGAATGCATTAAGGTCTCCTTTCTTTACACCAATTTCCACGGCAAGAAATTCAGAGAGCCTACTACCAGAATTACCTTTAGCTTCCATAGCTTGATGCAAAACCCTGATCATGTTTACAATTTTTCTGGTCAACCTATTTTCCTTAGAATTAGAGCCACAGAGCATTTTGATTAACAAAGCAATGGTACAGGGCAATATTCTGTCCAATGCACTTTTCTTGCAATTGTTTGCAATTGTCAGTTGTGTCCCTAGAGGAAGGAAAACCACACTGAGACTCAGATACTATATTCGGAAAAATGAAGTTATTTAAAAGTTCTAACAAATTGCGGTAAAGTACCTTTCCAACCACATCCAAAAGCAAAATCCCACGAAAATTACCAAAAAGATACTTGGCACCGATTTATTCAAGGAGACTAAAATACCATAAATCCAGTCTTGAGGCATTTTCTCATTTCTCCAACAGGAACAAGGCAAAAGTTTAAAACATTTTGTCACCCCCATATTTCAAGACTTCTGCACAAATTCCATCAGAACCTGGAGACTTATTGTTATTCAACTTATTCACAACTAAATAAATGTCATTTAGAGTTGGTTCAAATGCCATCTCTTCTATAACTGGAAGGTGTTCGATTTTTTCTATCAGCCTCATATCAGCGGATCATGGTCTATTCAAAAGTGCAGAAACATTTTCTGCCCAGCGTTTATGAATAGAAGCAGTGTCAGTCAAAAGCAAACGTTCATTTGCTGTTCTCACTGGAGCTATTAAAGAAGATTTGCGCCATATACCTCCTTAACATAAGATTACAAACACAGTATTTCTATCAGTTGCTTCTTGTGCCGCTTTTGCTCAGTCATTCCACCATTCTTATAAAATTTTCCTTAGAACCGTCTGCACTTTCCCTTTCAGCTTTCTGTAAGCTTCGTTTGAGCTGGGGTACAAGAACAGAGAAAGAAGTGTATTGTCTAAGTTTTGTTTTTCTATAAGTAGATTATGAAATTCTGCTGATATATCCGAGAACCAGTCACTGGATTTGCGTGATTTAAATCCCACTGACGAACTAGCAGCCTGAAATTCTTTTGTTTTGAAATCTTCCCATAGAATATTTGGGTCAATATTGATACTTTCTATAGCATCGTGGAATCTTTGCAGGTAGCTGGGTACTGTCGATTTTTAGGCACTATCGAAACATTTACTTTTCCACGCACTACACGATGGTCAGTCCAGGTCTCTGCTGCTCTCATGGCCCGAACACTAGAAAGTATTTCATATCACCATTTATGATCAAAATATAATCTATGAGATGCTAGTTCTTAGATCTTGGGGGCATCCAGTTGTTTTTATATTTATTTCTCTGCTTAAACAGAGTATTAGTGGCAAAACGTCACAAAACGTCAAAAGATCTACTCCTCTACTCCATATTTTGCATTTTCCACTCCCATGTCGACCTAAAACAGGCCATGAAGCGTAGTCCTTCCCAGCTCTTGCATTGAAATCTCTCAATATGACCAGCTTGTCAGTAATTGGTAGTTTCCTTAATAATTGTGCTAGATCATCATAAAAGTGTCCTACAGTTTCCCCACAAGGGGACATTGTGACATTGTTGGTGCGTAAATACTGACAACGGTAAGAAGTCTACGTTTTGTCAGTTTAATACGGCATGACATTGATCGTTCAGATATACCCCTTGGAAGCTCTGCAATGGAGAATCCTAATGAATTCTTGAGAGCAAACCCAACACCTCAGCTAGTCCTCTCCAAAAGATAGTATATATATAAGAAGGTAGATTTACTTGACTCTCACCAGAGAGACAAGTTTCAGAGAAGGCAACTATATGAAGGGATTACTTTTCAATCTCACATGCAATAAGTGCAGCACGCTTTTCTGGCCTCTTGTTGAAATTATCATCAAGAAGTGTGCGCACATTCCAACAGCCAAAATTCAAAGGATGTTTATTTTTACTTTTTAAAAAAAAATTATTTGACCACAGTGACATCTGATACACTGGAACACCCGCCGAGCCAGACTGTTCGCCTGACGTTCCGAAGCCTTTTTTGCCATTTACTGAATCTGTTTGATATATTTATGAGTATGTTACAAGTGCATTGTTAGGTTTCTGCCAACCAACCAATTCAATGATTTTACTACGATTTGGTGAACAGGAAGCACCAGAGCAGATGATTATTTTCAGTGGGAATAGCTTGCACTTCAATAGTCCCACCTATTGGCCCAGCAAGACTTTCGTCAGTGTGACTTGAAAATTGACAAAACTGGGAACTTCCGAGGTCTCAGGTTTTATTTCGGGGATTTCCTTCTGCTAGGCAGATTACCAACCAAGGTTAAAGAGCTTATACTTGCCCATGAGGTAAACTATCCCATTCCAGACACCAAACCGACACTCAAAGAATCTATAAAGCGGCCAAATATCACACTGGCGACCGACGCGGAGTAGCTCATTTATACATAAAAAAATGTACGATATGTGATTTGCAAATATAAATAAGAATAAAATATAAATAATATACAATCAAACCTTGGGAGAGGCATTATGCCGGTAATATATATAAATAATATATATAAATATAAAAGAAATGTAAAAGATATGCAATTTAAAGATATAAATAAAGATAAAAATATCAATAATATATATAAAAGTAAAAATATACATACACACACACACACACACACACACAAACATATATATATGTGTGTGTGTGTATATTCTTTTTTTTTTCTTATATATATATAAAAGATATATACATATTTACAGATATT
>NC_068981.1:50880863-50883760 GCF_001194135.2 Octopus bimaculoides | reverse complement strand
TGTGTGTGTGTGTGTGTGTGTGTGTGTGTGTGTGTGTGTGTGTGTGTAGGTACATACACCGCAACATAGATGACTAGCTAGGTAAAATCGGCTAAGTTCCAGTGGCTTCTATTCGTGGGTTATATTACATTTCCTTCATTATTGGACGCAGTATTCAGAAAAGGAAGCTATATATTTTTGTGTATAAACGGGCTGTACAAATGCCATAACACTAATTCTCTGACTTTAAATCTTTCCTTTGTAATATTAAAACTGTCCAAGAATTGTTTAAGATATAACGTCTTCATCGATAACCACCCATTATGTAGGTGCATTTTGTAAGTTCTAACACTTGCTATTTCTTCGAGTGTTTATCTCATATGTAATACATATGCGTCTTTGTGTGATGTCTTTCGATGCTGCATTTATCGACACGATTCTTTGTATGACACACTGTGGACGGATAGCAATTTTATTTGGCTATTCCATACAATCTAATAATAGTGTAGAGGTTACCTCTCTTTTTCCTAGATAAAATAGGTGCATGCATTTTTAAGCCTCATATCAGGAATAAAATAATAAAGAACATTAATACGTTCATCGTGATTTATTTCCGAAAGCTAATTGTAAAACAGAAGATTGGTGATATTTTCAATGACTTTGCTCGGAGTAAGAATAGGGCATATAGAGTGCTTTGATAACACGCCCGTTAGTGGGAGTATTTGCGATGAACATGTTTTCATTGTGGTTGTGTTTAGCCGCAAATCATCCCGGAGTGAAGATACCTATGAACAAAGGTAAGCTAGCTATGATAATTTGCCATGTCAAAGGTGTATTATACTCAAGACAAAATCAACTAATGTTGACGTTATTTTTTATATTCGTCATTTTTATGACGTGCGTATAACTGACCTCTTAGCGATGATTCAATTATAGACTTGAGGAGTAGGTGTTGTCCGATTCAGGGCTCTGTTATTTTACATAGAACTATGTGTCAATGATATTCAGGAAGTTTCGATTCCTGTCATATATCAACGCACACTCTCCCGAAATACTTTTCCAATCATATTATTGATTATTTTAGTGACTGGTATGTTCTCACATATTTAAATCAGCTCTGAATTTAACGGAAAGTACAGGGGTTTGGAGAAATTATTTGTCGTAAATATAAGTATACGTCTGATATAAGGATCGTTAGTTCTGGTGATTCTATAGAAGATATTATTGCTGGCAGTGATTAGATTTCTTAGATTTTTTTTATTTGAAACTAATATCGTATAATGCACAGTTTTATATATTGCACGATTTTTGTTTGAATTCAGAAAGAATAACAAATAAACATGCATGTAAACAGAAGCAATGATTGCATATTCAGTTGTTGTGATGGCAACAAATATCCGTTATACAATTTTCAGCAAGATACAGGAACAACTGAAAGCAAACAGAGAAATAAATAGGGACAAGCTCGTAGAATCCACTCTGTTTCTGGCACATTATCAATACATGAAAGGTTGCTTCAGGTTGTTCATCCTGGAATATTTTCTGTCAAAATGCATCTGCGTACACGTTGGGAAATACATGTGCGTTAACATAAACTGCTTGTTCGCGCGCTCCCTCCATTTACCTATCTATCTATCTATCTATCTATCTATCTATCTATCTATCTATATATCTATCAGTCTGCCTGTCTTCTGCCTGCCTGTCTGTCTGTCTGTATGACTGTTTCTCTACCTGTCTGGGTGACTGTCTGTAGGTCTCTCTCTCTTCCTCTCTCTCTCTCTCTCTCTCTCTCCAAGTGTATAAGTATTCAGTCGTGTATGACTTATCTATCTATTTTTCTTTGATCTTTATTTCTCTCATATTATAGTTTATATATATATATATATATATATATATATATATTTATTCATTTAGATATATATATATATGTGTATATATATATATATATATATATATATGTATATATATATATACGTATACGCACGAGCACGTATATACAAACGTGAGCACATACATATGCATATATAATATGTAATATATATATATATATATAGATACGACGTCGAGGGTCCCAGCTGATCCGATCAACAGGACACCCTGCTCGTGAAATTAACGTGCAAGTGGCTGAGCACTGCACAGACACGTGTACTCTTAACGTAGTTCTCGGGTATATTCAGTGTGACACAGTGTGACACAGTGTGACAAGGCTGACCCTTTGAATTACAGGCTAAACAGGAACAGGAAGTAAGATGAGGAAATTGTGGTGGAAGAGTACAGCAGGGTTCGTCATCATCCACTGCCTGAGCCTCGTGGAGCTTTAAGTGTTTTCGCTCAATAAACACTCATAACGCTCGGTCTGGGAATCGAAACCGCGATCCTATGACCACGAGTCCGCTGCCCTAAACATTGGACCATTGCACCTCCACTATAGATATACACACATATATTAAATAAAATGAGACAACAAAGCGACGGCTGTGTGGTATTTTCAGAACATTTATAAAAAACAGGTTAGCTTATAGCTCTCTCTCTCTCTCTCTGGGATATTTGGGATATCCCTTCATCAGAGACGATGTGAGATGGTTAAATAGAGAGAAATATTAGAGTTCAATATTTCCCTGTATTTAAACATCTCACATCGTCTATCATGCAGGGATACCCCTAATATCCCAGAAACAGCTGTAAGACTAACTTTCTCTTTATAAACGCCCAGAAAATTACACACAACCTTGCCTTTGTTGTCTCATTTTAGTTAACATATAAATGCTCATACAAGACCCGCATTAAACTCCTCGCTCGTATCATTATCGAACCGAGAGTTTAAGTAACTTCCCATAACGTTTACATAGCGTTACCTACCACCTTGGGTTTTCTGGATACCAATACTTCTCATATATATATATATATATATATATATA
>NC_068981.1:50872036-50880708 GCF_001194135.2 Octopus bimaculoides | reverse complement strand
ACACACACACACACACACACACACACACACACATATATATATATATATATATGCCAGTAACGTGTATTGAAGAAGAATGTTTCCTCTGTGCTTTCAAATTCGTGATGACAGGTCTTTCTTGAAATCTATAAATTCATTTCGACTCGAGGATTTATAGTTTGTGTCATATTTCCATTATTAGCACTGGTTTATTATTATTTTCTTTTATATTTAACCTTAACATTAAAACCCCATCCAAAAAACACTGTATGTGTTCCTGAGAAAATAAAAGCAATCTCATGTCAAGACACAATCATATTTTTCTGCATCTTATCCGTTTTTTGTTATTTTTAGTCTAAATCTCATTGATTTGATACAAAAGCATTAACAACAACAATAACAACAGGAAGGAGTATACAATAACAATGACAGCAAATACATCAACAAAAGCAAAAAAGACTGCCTCAAATATATCTTCAGAAACAACAACAGTAAATAGTAATGAAAAGAATAAACATTAACTACAATAAAAGTAGCACAACACAATAACTATGGTATCAAGGTCGTAGCAAAAACTGCAACACATCTCTTTAATTCTTAGAAAGAATGTCATAAAAATTGCTTATAAATACCGGGTATTCAGTTGAGCAATAATAAGCAATCAATTCGAGTGCATACGCAGCGTTATATTGCTTTTTTTTTCTCTTTTACTCTCTGCCTACTTTTAGTACCTTAAGCATGGGTTGGTTTATTGTAGCAGGAAATCAATACTTATTATAGAAACAGTTGGCAATTGTCTGTACCCAGTTATAAAGCGGTTGAAAATACGTTTCAATACAATGACAAAAAATAATAAACTTAAGAATTTGTAGTTTAAATCGATAACAGAATATATACTTGCAAGACAGTCAAACGCCTTGTACATTAATGTAGAATACGAACAGGAAAAGTATGGGTTTCTATTTAACAAATCAAGTTTAAATTTGCATTTCCTGTAAGGTGTTTAAATATAGATTTGAATAGCCATTCTATCAATGGATTTATCTGATTCAAAATAATTGGTAGGGTATTAATAGTTATTAACTTGTATTTCGGTGGAGATTCTTTCAGTTTTCATCGTAAACCTGGAAGTAAAACATACACTGTCTCATTCCCTTTCTCAATGCTTTTATAATTTACGGGATTTAATTGCTAATTATCTTCTCGATATTTATCATTACCTGAATATTTAGAGCTAATAGCAGACGATCCATTCTCACCATTTCGATGGAATATTGTTTCAGACATTCTAAAACGTGATATAAACTATCAAAATATGCAGTTTCGTAACCTCGCTGGTAATCTGGGTTGCTTTGGTCGCATTTGATTTCAGATACCAATGTCATAAAAAGAACTGCACAGCACACAGAATATTTTATTCAGTTGTATAGACTTAGGGACGCGTTACACGGAAACTTGTGACAGTGGCAGGGAGTCAATAATAAAATACGTTACATTCCCGTACAATACTTCGTTGATATTGTCTGTATTTCATTTCGAATGCATTAATCAATACGTATGAGAAGTAATCAGACATTACTCTAGTACAACAATTACTTATTATAAATAAGGGCGTGTATCTCCCCGCACACCTACACACAGAAACACACACACACACACAAACACCAATCGCTTATGAAATGCTGAAGTGCTTTTCCTTACGTTAAATCCTTGATTATGTCGGCGTATTAGTTGGGGAAGCAACTTTTGTGGCTGCAGGAAGAGAGAAGAGAATGCCTGTTGTTGGGGAATGGAACTACAGTGCATTTAGAAGAGAGCAGCTGAGGGAGTCCTTGCGGAAGATGGCAAACCGGAAGGCGCCAGTTATAGATGGGTATACCGTGGAATGCCTAAAAAAACAGTGATTGAGGCTTATGAATTATTGTTATATGGCTAGAAGAGTACCAGAGGACTGTGCAGTGCATATATAGCACCATTGTACAAGGGGAAAGGGGACAAATGTTTGGAAACTTTAGGGGTATAAGTGTGTTGTGTGTGGTTGGCAAATTGTATGGGTGAATTCTGGTTGTTAGGATAAGGAACCGGACAGAGAGTGAACTAGGGGAGGAGCAGTGTGGCTTTAGGAGTGGCAGTGGTGTGTGCTGATCAAATATTTGTTGTAAGACAGATGTGTGAAAACTTATTTAAAAAAGGGAGGGACGTGTATTGGGCCTTTATGGAACTCGAGAATACATATGCCCGAGTGGATAGGGATGCAATGTTGTAAGTGTTGCAGTTCTATGGAGTAGATGATAGATTTTTGAGATCTGTTCAGAATTTTTATAGAGAAAGTAGGACGTACATTAGGGTGGGTTGTGAAGTGAGTGGTATGATGTGAAGGTGGGGTTATGACAGGGTTACGTGAGGACTTCGTGGCTGTTTAATTTATATATGGATGGTGTGGTGAGAGACGTAAATGCTAGAAACTTTGGTTGAGGAGCGGAAATGTTCGAAGAAGACGGAGAGAAATGGCAGCTGAGTCAGTTTGTGTTTGCTGATGATACAGCACTGGTAGCGGATTCGGAGTAGCAACTGGGGAGACTGGTTATAGAGTTTGGAAGAGTGTATGAGAGGAAGAAACTGAAAGTAAATGTAGCTAAGAGTAAGGTGATGAAATATTCGAGAGATGGAATGTCTGGGACGATGGATGTGAATAGAAATGGTGAGCTGTTAGAGGAGGTGAGTGTTTTTAAGTATCTCGGGTCACATGTGACGGAGGATGGGTGGTGGCTAAGGAGGTGGGATACAGAATGAGGGAGGGGAGTAAGATACTTGGTGTTGTGAAAGGTATGCTGAGAGATAAAAGGTTTAGTACAAAAGCGAAAAGAGGTATGTATGAGAGCGTGATTGTGCTGACAATATAATATGGCGCAGAGATGTGGGGTCTGACGGAAGCGGAAAGGAGGCGGCTAGATGCGAAACCTATCTTTCTCTATATTCTAATAGGTATTCAGCAAGAAAACACAAATGATACTTAAATGACGAAATATATTCAGACCACATCCATCTTAATCTTAAACAGCACTAAGTTGAATCCTTCGAAATCATTCTAATTGTTGGATATTATTATCACTGAGTATGTCAATCTGGCAAACGCACGATCTTAACAGAGTTAGAACTGCATCGGAGAAATTGGTCTATCTCTTCAATAGCCGAAAACGATTTAGCCCTCATTGATATTTTGTACGTTACAGATCTCAGAGTACTGACTATAAAATGTTGCTCTTACGACTGGGACGATACGCATGCTTGCTATTCTGAGCTGGCTGAGTTCATGGCATAATCACTAAAGCATTTCCTTTGTACTATCTGCTCCTTCTCTAAATATAATTATCAGACATGATATTAGGAAGGACATGTCTTAGGTCCAACACTTAGGATGAAACACAAATTGGTTCAGCTCGTGATTCGTTTTCAAAAATTCGGTAATCGAAAGTTTTCTCACAGCTCATATTTTCTCCACAGGTGTCGATTTGCGCAGGTTCAAGTTTGGTGTTAGAACTAACAACCCCAAAGTCTTACACTCCACCACATCACTGAGATGTGGTGAAGCCTCTAAAAAGAAACAAAAGAACAAATCTGAAACTAGTAGATATAGATAGGTAGATTGTAGATTTTTGAGCATATTTAAGCTGTGAAAAATAAATTACTCGATATCCTTGAATGATTTAGTGTTACGAAATTCTGCATTATGCAAGCATGACCAAGCGTTTCTTGATGTTTTGAAAAACAGAATGATTTTGTTGGCAACTTTTAACTGAGTAACCACAACCCAATCTTGACATTTTTACATTTCTTGTTCTGCAGTGAAATACAGTTACTTACACTATATATATATTATAGCTTTCTATCTATTGCACAAACACAAATGCATACGTACGCAGAGGCACGTAAAGAAGGATGTTCAAATATATGCTTGATTATATAAAATCAAAAGCAAATCCATTCCATTTTCTGCTTGTATACTACAAAACGCATATAATTTAAGGAGTTATATTTATAAAAGCAAATTTCTCATCATGGAGAAATGTGTGTGTATATACATAAATATATGTATCTGACACACTGATACACACGCTCGCACACGCATACAGTCACACTTATACGAGGTTGTATCAATAATCTGATTGTTTCACTTCACTTTTATCTACTGCAGGAACGAATCTGAGATATAATTGTTTCTGATGTAATGTAAAAGTTAGCTTGAAAACTGGAGTGCACATTCATATAAATTATGGAATACAACATCAAGATATACAGAGATAAGCAAAATGTAAACTAAAACTTTTTAGGATATATTAACGTATGAAATAGAATACACTTGAGGAAAACAAGGAAAACAGCAACGGTTATTATTCTTTTACCGAATCCATCAACAGATATTTCAAGTCATTAACTATAGATACCAATGAGTGTTCTAAGCGCTGATTTTACATTAACCGTCATTGTCATACAGAGTATAAAATGTTTATTGCAGTATAACACCAAATACATGAATATACACATACATACATATAATATACCCCGACCATATATATATATATATATATATATATATATATATATATATATATATATATATATACAAATACTCCCACACTCACACGCACACAAGCATACACCCACACAAATACATACACGAGCACGCGCGCACACACACCGACACACATGCTCGCACACACACACAGACTTACATATATGACGTAGTATCAATAATTTACTGGTTTAAGGTGGCGAGCTGGCCGAAACGCTAGTGCTCCGGGCGAAATGCCTAGCGGTATTTCGTCTCTGGGAGTTGGAAGTATTATTGCTGAAGTGCGTTTAAATAGTAAGTGTAGTTTCTGTGGACTGTTTTTCTGTTATTGCCTGTTGTATTTGCCTGTTGTACTTGCTATTTAAATTTAACAGTTTTTGTTCGAAAACTATTGTGTGTTTTCCCCTGTCGAGGGAAACATTAATTGCCGGCAAAATGCCAAGAAGTTTGTCTTCATCAGACGAAGGCTCGGCCAATGTACAGGCCAAAAAAATTGAACAAGTGTTATTGGGAGATGTTTCAGATTCGTCTGAAAGAGAATTCCCACCAGCCAACTGTCGACGAACAAAAGTGACCTGTTAACGTATAAGAACATGTTAAACATTTTCAAACGGTGTTGTCAAGGTTCAACCACCAGACGAATTTTCATTAACAGAGAAAAAAAAATATTTTCAAAGTATATTGTAAAAACGAAAGAAAAATCGAGCGAGTAAGCATAGAGAAGATAGAGAAATGTTTAAAACCCATTTGGCAGGATATTACATATCTAGCCAGAGGGAAGAAGTTCGGTACCATTGAGGTACACTTAAAAAGCATTGAAACTGCACAAGTGCACTCAGTAAAATCCTTGGAAACAGAAGACGTGATTTTAATACACATTTACATGGGCATGAGGAGATCCAAAATAAGAATACCAAAGGTCCCACCTCAAGTTGACACTATGTGGTTGATGGCGGCGGTCCTGGAAAAGACAGTAGATGAGGTGAATATTCTTCAGGCTACCGTCACCGAAAAAGCAAATTGGATCGGTCACACGGTCCACTTATCAAGGAGAACAGGCTGTACTAGAACATTTCTTCCTCAAGATGAAAATGCAGCTCAAAGGTGACTGTTTTAATAGCGATTTCTCGATCTAGAATCGATCGCACAAGATCCTCGATTCGCTTGCAGAAAACGACTTCCAGGCCGGATCCAAATGTGGTGAGAACGCTGGGAATGGTGTATTCCTGCGTGTTCCGAAGTTGATGACTTTTAAACGTAGGTAAATAAATTATTTCTTTATTAACATAACTACTCCAAGAAACTTTTACCACCACCTCGTAAGTATATAACAGATAATTTGGGACAAATCTCAAATGGATATATTTCTAATTGTATAGATTTTGTTGGAGTCTAAATTCTAAATATTATCAGCTTGAATAATTACTTGTACTATTTTGTATTCTATATTGAACAAACTATGAATGTTAATAAAGAATGTAGCCGTAGATGTGTGATTGCCGAATGATTTCGTGCCGGCAAAAGTACTGGGAAGTTTGTTAGAGTTACAAGGTATGCTAAATGTACTGTGTTTAGAGTTGCAGCCAATTTGAAGAAAAGTCCGGAAGCCTCACAGTCCTCGTAGCTACCGAAAATGCACGTCTCACTTGATAACAGGACTTAAAAGATCAATTGAGTCGAATCTATGAAAATCGATGGTGAATTTGGCTTTCGATCGGGAAATCTGTAAAATGATCGTTTCTAGGGCTATGAGACAAGACCTGCATATGAAATCTTACGTGAGGAGACACCGCAACCTTCTAACCACCCGCTCGAAAGCCATTTGAGCTGAAAGAAGTCCGTAACTTCTTAGTCACCTGAAACACGTGGCGCAGATATCGCATCTTCCTGAATGAAAATAAGTTCATGGTAGACGAAGCTGTAAACTGTCAAAAGTCACGAGTGATTGCATACGACTCTTCAACTATGCATAGCAAGAATCGGGCTCCCATTATGGTTCTTGGAGTTGTTGCTAGTGATGGGAAATTGATGCCTCTACATTTTATTGAAGTGGGTGTTAAAATCAATACAGCAGAGTATTTCAAAAGCTTAGAAGAATTTTTTTTTTACCTTGGATTAGGAGGCATAATGCAAGGTCGAGTCAGGTTTGTACAGGCCTCTGTCCTCGCGAATTCTTCGAAAAGAGTGCAATAAGTTTTGAAGATATGAGGTCTTCCAACTCACCAGATTTGAATCTATATGATTTTTGGCTATGGGGTGCAGGTGAAGCAATATAGAGCGCAACGTCTCACAGATATGTGTCTTCACTGAATGTTTCGATCAAGCGAGGATTCAGTAAAATAAAAAAGAAAGAAATAGCTAAGGCATGCGCATCACTTCGTAAACAGATCGAACTGGTAAAAAAAAAGCGAATAGCGGTCGCATTGAACTGAAATAACTGGTAAACACCCCACAGTAAATTGGCATAAACATAAAATTTGCAGTGTTTGATTTTTCCAAGTTATCCAGCTTACACACACACATACACACACACACACACACACACACACGCACGCACTCACGCGCGCACACACACACACACACACGCACACGCACACACACACACACACATGTATAAGCGTAGCCTGTGTTGTGTGTGCATGGATTGCTATGCTAATTTAATGCACTTTACATATACATCTGATAAATTTCACGGAAATTTTATAGATTTAATACGCAACAGCGATAAAATAAATATTCTCTCTTATTTTTTCATTTTCCATTTTCCCCATAAACAACAAGAAACATCCCGTATATATGATACAAACTTTAGTTAAAATGCATATATCGGCCACGTGAATAAGCGTGAATGTTTTACACAGAATTGCACTAATGTGCATGCGTTAAATGATAGGTGATATAAAAAAACACATAGTTTAATTAAAAAAAAAAAATCCAATCACCATCACCACCACCTGTTTTATTCCTACAGTATTTGTGTAACATTGTTCGTTTTTTTCGTCCTTGATTTTGTATACATTCGCTGCTTACTTCCAAGGAATCTAATGTTTTTAGCTTAGTTTTTCCTTGGGCTGGCCAGATTGGAGCAATATCGAGAATGACCAGCCGAAATTGCAAGGATAATCTGGATCTTGACTGAAGAGAGAAAACTCCGAATGACATTTGGATCCGGCCTGGAAGTCGTTTTCTGTAAGCGAATCGATTGATTCTAGATCGCGAAATCGCTATTAAAACAGTGACCTTTGAGCTGCATTTTCATCTTGAGGAAGAAATGGAAGTCCGCATGTGCTAAATCGGGAGAATATGGCGGATGCAGGAGCGATACCACGTTGTTTTTTTGCAAGTCATTCACGAGTGAGGAGGGCTCGCTGAAGTATCCAATTCTTAGCGCTCCCCAGATCGGGCGCTTTCGCCCAATGTCCTTCCTGAAACGCTTCAAAACGTAGTAAAATCCTCAGTTGACGGTCTGTGCCTGGTGGACGAATTGATGCACAATACATTTCTGGGGGTGACGCTCATCGCAGGTCCTCCAGATTGCTTATCGTCTTCCAGGGACGTTTTTCCGCTTTCGAAGCACCCATGACATTCGAAACATTGCGTATGATCTATTGTCTCGTCGCCGTAGTTTATATGCTCAACGCCTCTGTAGCAGGCTTCCCAAAGTTTAAGTTTAGGTCTTTGTTCTTGTCTATTACAAAATCGCAGGCTACAACATACACGAAACCACAAAAACACAAATTTCACAGCGATGTAACTCTGCACACTGCCTAATTAGGAGCACTGCTAGCTCTCATTGCGAATGCAACCACATGCCGCCATCTTTTGACAACCTACAGAACTAGTACCACAAATTATTCTTTTCTACTCTAGGCACACGGTCCAAAATTTTTGGGGAGGGATCCGTCGATTAGATCGACCCCAGTATGCAACTGATACGTAATTTATCGACTTTGAAAGGATGAAAGGCAAAGTCCGAATGACCTGTCCTTGTTTTCTTTGTATCGTCTATCTGGATGTTTTGCGTCCTTGTCCCATTCTACATGTATATATATATATATGTACACACACACACACATATATATATATATATACATATGTACGTATGTATGTATGTATATAT
>NC_068981.1:50863786-50870820 GCF_001194135.2 Octopus bimaculoides | reverse complement strand
ATATATATATATATATATATATATATATATATATATATATATATATATATACATACACATACATCTCTCTCTCTCTATCTATATATATATATATACACACACACATATCTATCTATCTATCTATCTATCTAGAATGCTTTTCCGTTGGTGAGGAAAAAAATAATCAATATATTAAGTATGAAAGTCCATTTTGGTAAATAATTACTATTCACTATTTTTTTAGTTTGACACCTATGGTTAAAATAAAAAGTGCCAAAGGATTGAAATTAAATATAAAGTTATGATTTTCCTGTTGTTAAACGTATTTATGTATTTTTTATTAGAAACAAATAACCTTTATGAATTTAATTTATACTCAGCTATATAATAATGAAACATATTTCTTATTCTTTTACTTTTCATCAGAGATGTTAATGACACATTGTTTGGAATAATCTTTTTTCATTATATTTAGTTGGAAGAAGACTAAAAATATTTTGATCTGTTTGACTATAAATACTAGAGTTGTATCTCAAAGAACACTCAGGATATATTTTTGGGAAATATTCGGGAAAATTCAGACTCGGCAGGGAGTAGTGATATCTTCTAAGGAAAATGTTGGTTTCAAATTGGTTACAAGGCTAACAGGTTTCGGGGAGGGATATCGACCTCAAAAACATGTCGATGAAGAATTGCCAATTACTAATGCGAAAAGAAATAATTTATGCTGATATGAACTAGAAATTACGTTTAAAATATCAGTACATGTAATGGACACTAAATCCTTGTTCTAAATTTAAATATATTTTTTACTTGGTACAATATTTGTTTTTAACAGTTATCCCTTTGTATTTGTATCAAATCAATGTTACACTCAAGAATGATAATATTTCATCTTTGAATAAAAAGAAAGACTATAACTAATTTTGTAATGCAAGAAAAGCATACCACGCCGTTTTGGTCACTGGTGCACAAAGAATCAGACATTCACATATTCATATAAATCTTATTATTGTTAACAGATACAACTACTGACGCATATTACAAACCACGACAATAAGATGAAATTTAAGCACAGTCACTGGTATCAACACCTCAAGAATTTGTTTCATTATGATCCGGCGACTCAATCTCATCAGGGATATTATTGGCATTGATTATACTTAAGAAAAGAGTTGATTAAAAATCATGACACAAGTGCTAAGCTGTCTATCTAATATTCATATTTTAATCAATCATGTTTTACCTAATTTATCTACTTCAGTGAAATATCTTTAACGTTTTCCCTAGAAATATAGTATGCTAGTAGAACCGATATAGCACGCCGGCCAAACTGCTTAGAGGTATTTTGTCATGGGTCGATTTGTTCGACTAAAGGCGATACTCCTGCATGGCCGCTGTCAAATGACAGGTTAAAGAAATAGAAAAAAAGGGAATATATCATATATATAAATATATATATAGGTGTGACTGTGTGATAAGAAGCTTGCCTCCGGTATTGCGTTTGTCAGTTGAATTGTTGGTTTTGCGTGTAACACACGCATTTTTTTTTTTTTTTGCTTTCGTAACTGTGACATTTTCCCTCTTGTGTAATGGATGGGCATCGGGTGACGAGTTGCAAAAATTGCAATCATTTTTCCTCATAGTTTGTGAACTATCCTTCTTCAGACTTTGTGTCGTCTGAGGAAGAAATGATGGCGTATTTGAAGAGGAGTGATGAAGCAAGGGAGACGAAAAATTACGCAGAGGCGACAAAGGAAAGAATCAAAGACGTGAGGGGGACGAAATGAAGGTGTTTCCCCACCAAAGAAGGGTTAAAAGAGAACAATGAGAAAACCATAATTTTACAGAGCATACTCGGTGGCAGCCAGGAAGATTGAAGTCATGTCAACGGCTCAAATAAAAAAGGCACTTAAACCAATTTGGCAGGAAATTACCTACCTTGCCAGAGGTAGAATATTTGGAAGAGTGGAAGTGCAGTCTCGGGAGGCGGATACTGCTAGGCTGTACTCAGCAACACCGTTGGGAACCGATGCAGTGGTGCTTCCACCGGTATACCTTGGGAGGCGGGCTTCTAGATTTAGAGTAGAAGATATACCTCCAGAAGTGGATGTAGCCTGGCTTGTAGCTGCCATACTGCTATGCACGGAAGGGAAAGTGGTGTTCCTCCAGGCCACCAGAACACCCCACAGGAACTGGAAAGGACAAAGCCTCGTTATGGGTGTACACGTTGCAGTGGAAAATATCGAAAATATGGTAGAGACAATCACGGTCGGAGAGGCAACACTGAGTCAGAGTGGAAGGGAGGATTCCGCGGTGCTATTAATGTGGCCCTTTGGGCCACATTAAAGCAAATTGTCCTCCACCACCCGTGAAGGCTAAAGAGAGACAAGAGAATGAGAAAGTGGCTGGTGCTCCACTACCCGTGGAGGTTGTAGAAAAGGAGAGTGAAACGGCACCGAAGACAAAGACTAGTACCAGCGTCGAAGAGGAGATGGACAATGAATGGTAAACAGCTGGGAGAAAAAGAAGAGAAAAAAAGTCACACCCACTTTACTCCAATCACCCTCTACAGACATCAGCCCTCCCTGACATGAAGAGAAACACAAGCACTCGGGAGCCCCACATTTCCCCACCCTCGCCCTTGAAAAAGTATATTATATTGTATAATGGAGAAAACGAAGAACTGTATAACAAAATAGACTTGTGGGACAATGCTATAAAAGTGAATATATCAGGAGTGAAGGGGGTGCCCGAGTACATTTGTTGTGTAATGGCAGACCCATTCATTTTGTTTTTTTTTCTTTTTGTACCCACCTTGTGCTGTCCCCTCTATGTAAGAATTTCATGGTAATTAGTTGTCGCTAAAAAGAAACAAAAAATCGTTATAAACTAGTTTAAAAAAATAGGTTCTATTAACTGGTTCACTCGTAGGTGTGCCCGAACAGTTTCATTTCATCTCTCATTATATTAATTCATTCTTTTCATTTGTTTTGTTCTTTTGTCCCCACCTTGTGCTATCCCCTCTATGTAAGACCTTCATTGCCAATTTCATAAAATAAAGAAGCTTGCTTCCGGTTGAAGACTTCGGTCGTGTTTCTGTTTTTGGCAATCTGTGTGTTGTCATGTTTATTGTTGAAACTCTGTTATTTATTGTAAACTGTAGTTGAAATTTATTGCTGGAAATTGTTAGTGTGGACTGTTGCCTGTTTGGAGGCTGTGCTGGACTCTTTTATTTCCCGTTATTTCGGGGAATAGTAAAATTTCTGTAGCCATTTGGCGATTGTTTATTCGATTGGATTCTTCAACGGAGTGCATTTTTAAAATTTACCCTACGTAGACATTGTTTAACTGCGCCCACCTCCAAACGGGGGTGGGATTTAAACTGTTGTTCCTATTGCGAGGAATTTATTTTTTGAACAGTGGAAAAAAAAGGGGGAAACCTACAATTTTCTTTTGCAAAAAAATGTTTTTTTTTGCAAAATGTATTTAGGAACTTTATTTAAGCTGTTGTTTCTCTTCAGAGGAAGTAATTTTTTTGAACAGAAAAAAAAAAAAAGAACGGAATCTTTTAATTTTTCCTTCGGAAAGAAAGAACTGGTTTTTCAGCTGTTTTTGGCTCTTCATTGAGCTACGCCCCTCCCCTTGACAGGGGTGGGATTTCGTGTGTTTCCTGCTAATTTATCTGGACCGAAATGTCAGTGGATATAATAAGAGAAAAATGCTCTCTCTAAGATTATGTGGCTTTGGAGGCTAATCAACCTCCAAGACAAGTCACCAAAGGTTTTGCGGCAGTCGCCGCCGCACAAATGGAAAGTCTGGAAATCCCACTGGGGGACTTCCAGGAAATTATTAAACGTGTGACAGAGGAGGAGGGCAAAGTAAAAATATCCCCTCCCACCAACACAACTGAAGAGATGAAAAATACAATTATATTCAAAACGTTCTGCCTAGAAGAAAAAAGAATGAAACATAGAACAGAATAAAATTGAAAAATGCGTGGCACTCATATGGAAATATATTATCTATATAACAAGAGGAAGGAAATTTCGCAGAATAGAAGCCAGATTCAGAACAACAGAGATGGCGTTACTCTGTCAGCCCGTTGAAGACAAAGTGGTGCTTCTGCCAACCAATATGGGGCAACGCACGTCCCGTGTCAGTGCGACAAAGGTACCGCCGGAGTCTGATACAGCGTGGGTGATGGCCCCCCTGTTGTTCAAGAGGGAAGATAAAATTAATATTCTACAAGTAACAGCTCAGCCTCCCAAATTTAGCTCGGCCAGAGCATTGTGGCCGTCATTCAAGCGGCACCAGAAGACATAGAAGCGATTCCCTCGTGGGCGAGGACATGGCCCTCAAAATTCATGTTTTAGGCAAAAACCCCAGATGGTTTAAATGTGGCCGAAAAGGCCACATAAGGGTTGACTGCGACGCAGGAAAAAGGAAGAGAATATAAAGGCCCAAACATCTGTGGATACACATGCACCTGACACCTAACAAACCCAAACAGCTGCCCCCCACACACACACCAACGCCTACACTAGCAAAGACACCTACTCCCCTAACTGTGGTGCCCATACAAGTCCCCAAATAAGTATTCCAAAAACCCCAACTCGCGCACACACTAGTCCCGACAACAACAAAAATACCCACCCCCTCAACGTCGACAGCACCTGACAGTGCAACTACCCCAGATGACACCATGGAGGCGGTCGAGGGGGAGTACACTCTTGTTCGAGGCCCGACCAAAAGAGCATTGACATAATCCTCGTCCACATACACCACAAAACGGAAAATACAGCAACTCAATTATAAAAAAAAAATCCTGCCCAACCGACCCAGAAAAAACAGGCGAAAGACGAATCTTGGCTGAGTTCTACCCAAAGGAAAATACACAAATGATGTGATAGCGCCACACGACACTACATTATTATTTCCAAACCACAAGGACTGTCCTAGACAATGTGCCTGTATAGGCGAAATATCATGTAAACAGCTGAAGATGAAGCATCCAGAAGCCATCTCTAGGTTAAAAGACGTTCCAAAATACCTCAGGGAATAGGAGAAAAGAGGGCCCCTCACGAGACGTGAGGTCGGCCCCCACATCGCCAATGAAAAATAAGTAGAACATTTACTTTTCCTTAAAATGTCAACTCTTAACCTTGGTTGTTTAAATGTGCGTGGTCTGAGTTCGAAGTGCAAGCAAGCATGTTTCCTCGACGACCTCCGTTCAAATGATATACATGTGATCGTTGCAATAGAGACCAAGCTGGATAGGCTATAAACCTTCTCGGCTCTCCTGAATGGCTATGAGAAAATCATGTCTCCTGGCCAGACCGGAGGTCGAGGAGGTGTACTAGACCTGGTCCGAAAAGTCTTGGCTCTGCAGAGAAGTACAGTCTTTGTGGAACCCGAAGGTGGGCTGGTCGTCCTTGACGTGACATACAGCAACAAGGCCTTCAAGCTGTTCGGTATTTACGCGCCTTGTGCAAGAAGGCAGCAAACAGATTTCTATCGGTGCCTAGAGAAATTTCTCGTGACGTCCAAGTGTTAGTTGTACTAGGAGACTGCAGTGCTATCCTAGATGCACGTCTTGATAGGTGTGGCTCGACTGGTAGGAGTGTTAACTAACGCCTCATCGATTCGCTTAAGCGTTTTCAGCTGGCAGATCGTTACACCCGAGCGCCCCAGTGTGGACCTGGATGAATGGCGACGGAAAGCTCAAGTCTTACTTAGACAGGATAGTTATAAGGATTAGAGATAAGTCTAGCTTTAGCTGTCCACAGTTTGTTCAAGTAGACTACACAGACCATAAAGTAGTTTAGTGTAGGCTGAACATAGATAGTGCCTATAGACAGGGATCCGGCTACTGAACACTGAACAAGTCTATTTGGGCCAGTGAAGCATACCGTAAACGGATAAAGGAGTTAGTGAAAATGGCATTAACCGGCACCGTGGTTAGTAACCGGTGGTGGTTTGGCCATAAAAAGAGTCATACGTATGAGTCTATTAGATTTAGCCGTCAACTAAGTTTTGATAAGGCCAGGATAGAATGAAACCTACTTAAGGCTTAAGAAGAGGCGTTGAGATTGGGCTCTGCCTCCCAAATTTTGGCAACGAGAACAACCTTGGACCGTCACCCCAAAGCTAAACATGAGGGATGCAGGGTTTGGGCTAAAGTACGTGCATTCAGCCGCGAGGGAATTAATGTTGCGAGTGGTCCCGCACGGTAGAGATCCAGCATGGCAGCGATACCATAAACAGATCTTTGATTGAGAGAGATATCCCCTGTCACCACTTCTGCATATATTGGCTCTTGCCCGTGGTACAGGCGGGACAGAGAAACTGCACTCCTTCATGGAGTGTCCGGAATTATCGGGATTTTGTCGAGCTTTTGTTGAGCAACTGTTGTCAACGGTGAGAACAGTACAGCTATCGCCTGAGTCTGTTATCAAGTATGTGCCACCTCCTTCCCTAAACAGGGAAAGGAAGGCTTGTTTTGTATGCGTAGCAGCCATACTGAAAGAAACAGTATGGAAGACGCGTGTAAGAGCTGTAATGACAGGTACCTTCGTCTCCGGCCAGGGGTTGGTTAGTTACCACCTCAATAGCAAGACCTGGCTGGAGAAGAGATACCTGTCACAGGATATGTTCGCGAAAAGATCGAAGCAAGTTGTGAACAAGCTGCGAGTGACTGGAACCAGGTAAGGTTCGAACCTAGCGGTTGGGTGCCTTTCCTAGTCACACATTGCAAAATTTGCAATGATCATCAAGTAATACTCTTTTACTCTTTTACTTGTTTCAGTCTTTTGACTGTGGCCATGCTGGAGCACCGCCTTTAGTCGAGCAAATCGACCCCAGGACTTATTCTTTGGACGCCTAGTACTTATTCTATCGGTCTGTTTTGCCGAACCACTAAGTTACAGGGATGTAAACACACCAGCATCGGTTGTCAAGTGATGCTGGGGGGACAAACACAGACACACAGACACACAGACACACACACACACACACACACACATATATATATATATATACATATATATATATAT
>NC_068981.1:50862767-50863587 GCF_001194135.2 Octopus bimaculoides | reverse complement strand
TATGTATATATATATACGACGGGCTTCTTTCAGTTTCCGTCTAACAAATCCACTCACAAGGCTTTGGTCAGCCCGAGCCGAGACTATAGTAGAAAACACTTGCTCCAGATGCCACGCAGTGGGACTGAACCCGGAACCATGTGGTTGGTAAGCAAGCTAGTTACCACACAGCCACTCCTACGCCTAATATTGAAATTTTTAAAGTAATTTTTGAACTTTTTAAAATGAAAAAAAAAAGATATAATTTTTAACAGTATGATATTTATATTTTATCACACGAAACATTTTCATCCGTAATAAGCAACTTCTTCACCCTTTATGTTTGTCTGTCCTTGTTTGTCCCATCTGTGTACGGCTTCCATAGCCAATTTATGAAATAAAGAAGCTTGCTTCCCAACCACATGGTTCCGAGTTTAGTCCCACTGCGTGGCACCTTGGGCAAGTGTCTTCTACTGTAGCCTCGGACCGACCAAAGCCTTGTGAGTGCATTTGGTAGATGGAAACTGAAAGAAGTATGTCGTATATGTATGCATATATATGTGCGTGTGTGTGTGTGTTTGTGTGTCTGTGTTTGTACCCCCACAATCGCTTGAGAACCGATGTTATTGTGTATATGTTCCCGTAACTTAGCAGTTCAGCAAAAGTGACCGATAGAATAAGTACTAGGCTTACAAAGAGTAAGTCCTGGGGTCGATTTGTTCGACTAAAGGCGGTGATCCAGCATGGCCGCAGTCAAATGACTGAAACAAATAAAAGAATACACAAACATATATAACAGATGTGTGCAGAGCACGTATATATAAATATATATATATATATA
>NC_068981.1:50859562-50862032 GCF_001194135.2 Octopus bimaculoides | reverse complement strand
TATATATATATATATATATATATATATATATATATGCGACCCTCCCACACAGGCACACATTTATGTATACAGTAAATTATATTATCCATGTTATATAAAATGTTTCTGGAAACACAGTGATTTTTTGTGTACGAAACCATTCTTTATATCACAATACTTTTATTTGTGTAGATTTGTATACGTGTCAAATGAAAATTCGTGTGAAGAATTACATGAAAGAACTTTTCTAAATGTTTTATCCATCTATTGCCTCTTAGATTTATTCTAGCTGAGTCGGTAATATGTATCTCAATAACTTTCTACTATTATATTCTCTCTTTTGATGTATTTCTTTGTATCATGATGTTTTATTTCTAATTTATATATGACGTCGTATTTCATTTTTATAGGTAAAGTTATGTTTATCACACCAACAACTACATCTTAGATGCGTTATAACTAATCGAAAATAAAAGTGAAGACCCCGTTGCTTCAACGTTTTGTAGACTCATGTGTATAATGAAGAACTTTGAATTGTAAACATTCTTTTGTTGTATTCATATTATTTTTATTTGGTGTTATCAACAAAGAAAATTAGGAGAATTACCAGTTGATCTATGTTATATTTACATCTGTGTCTGTACGTTTATAAGGAAGAGTACATTTAATTTTTAAAATCGAAAGAGAAGTACAGGAATTCAGGAATATTCGGGTAAATTTAATTACAAGATAATTTTTGAGAACAGTTCACTTCCCACTTATGCTGCACACACATACAAGTTAGTATTACAAAACCAATATCAGGCGGTTAGATTGCAGAATCGCTACCACTCCGGGTAAACATGAGCGGAATTTCATCCGCTTTTTCCTTCTGAGTTCAAATTACACCGGGGTCGATTTTGCGTTTTACCCTTCTGGGGTCATTAAAATAATAAAATAAGTAACAGTTGAGCACAAGGGTCGATATAATCGTTTTGAATCCTATTCTTAACGTGTCGGCTTTGTGCTAAAATTTGAAATCAGTTTTATAAAATGAATATTATTATATAATATCATATTTGATATTAAGGAATCAAACTATTTTAATTGATTCGGACCTACAGATATCCATACGAATGTCACAGATAACAAGCCGGTATATTTTCTATAAATCGAAAATTGGTACATGTGATGTATTTCTTTGAATTTGAAACAACCTTTTTAAGTGACTCGTGAGGTTCGAAGATCCACTAAGTTTCTAAAACGTTTGTAAATGGAAATTAATTTACCAACAGAAAGGAATGCACTCTAATGAAAATGGATCACAGAATCCTGAGAAAGAAACTCCAAACTTCTATCTGCACTTGAAGACAATGAAGAAATGCTTACAGGAAAGAGCTACATAAAGTTGCATGACAAAGTAACTCATCCAACCCGTCGCCGGAACAGATCAATACCAATTATATCCAGCATACCTTCAACATAAATGACTTTGTTTTCCACCAGTAGAACTATTAAATCACAATCAACATACTGCAATACACAACTCTTTGAGTAACTGCATTTCATCATTGTAAATTATATACCTTATGCTATCACTATTGTTAAAAGTAGACACACATGAACTCATGCATAGACACACACTCACACACATCGAAGTTAAGTGGCAAATTTTGAAATACCCTTTTTTCAGCTGGTGTATTTGTACAGATGCTAGCATATGTCTTTATATGCACTAAATTTTTGTTTTTCCAATAATTTTTACGCTGCGATTACCATTACGCGAAACAAAAATATTAAAAAAATCCGACAAACCAAGTTGTTTTGGAAATGCTTGTTTTATGTCATACATAAAATCTAGTAGATGAAAATGAACAAATATACAGTAAAACATATATGCAAGATATAAAAGCAATAAAGAACAAAGCTATGGTAAAAGTAAAATGAAAACACACCCAAGGCAATAGTTTAAACAAAAAAGCTTTCTAAAACATTCGACAATTTTGTCTGGCAACATAATTTTATGCCTTTACAGAAGCAATGTCATCACGTTGGTTCACAAGCGAGGTAACTGCTTATTTATAAACATCTTAAAACCAAAAAAAGTCATTACTATAAAATCTCTGACTATTCTTAATTTATGTTTTCAACTCCAATTCGAAATGAAAACTGTATTCTGAAGTAAAATTGTTGTACTTTACGCGAAATTACCCCTCACCCCAAATCTATGAATCGCTTCTTGACATTATTCGAAATTTATTTACATTTTTGCATAATGTTAAAACAAATATATAATATAAAAATCAAATCAGTCCTATATAGATTACGTCTCACTTCTCTGGTGGTCAGCCTATCTGTTTGTCTGCCTCTCTCTCACTCTCTGTCTGTCTGTCTGTCTGTCTGTCTGTCTCTGTCCTCTCTCTCTCTGTATATATATATATTTATATATATATATATATATATATGTGTGTGTGTGTGTGTGTGTGTGTGTATGTATTCATATACATATATA
>NC_068981.1:50853972-50859552 GCF_001194135.2 Octopus bimaculoides | reverse complement strand
TATATATATATATATATATATATATATATATATATATATATGCATATCAAGCGGTGATTTGAAACAGAATCACTAGATACGCGGTCAGACATCAAGACCAAACCACAATAGTTTCACGTTTGAACGATCCTGAAGAAATTAATTGTTATATTAATATATACATGAACTCATGGTATTAAGGAATAACAATGCAATGCCCTATTCCAATGTAGGCACGAGGCCTGGAGTTTGGGGGAAAAGGTTAGTCGGTATCACACACTACACTATCTGACTTTATGGACCACTGTGTGGGGAAGAGCATAGCTGAGTTCAGCTGAGTTTGAAATCAGAAACATAGAGATCCGGAAAAAAATATAGTGAGACATATTTTCGAAATCCGCTATGATTCTGCTAATCTACAATTAGTAATGCTTGCTCATTTGCACACAAGTACATCATTTTTGTGGGGAGGGAAGTGGATTAGTCGATGAGATCGACTCTAGTATTTGACTGGTAATTATTTTATCCACTCAGATTGGATGAATAGCAAAATGATAATTACATAAGCTTTAATTGCAAATGGCAGCACAGAAAATTATCTCTTCATCGAGAAAGAATCATGAAATGAAACAAAAAGATAAATGCATTTGATTGTAGTCAGGTATAGGTTTTCGAAAGAGAGTGGCGTCGAATTTTTAAATCAATCGGGCCATAGTTTTTCAGCAAAACTTTTGCTACATATATGAGAGATTAAGAAATGAAAATGCAGCTGCAGATATATCACGATGAATATTTCACTCGGCTATGTATATTTAGTAAAATTGCAACTTACTCTAGTACCGCTCCAAAAGTATAGAGTACTACACAGTCAGGAACTATCGTCTGTAAACATGGAAATGCATAGCTCAACCTAAACATCTGAGGTAATTCTAAACCATCAAATAAATACTACACGAAACCAACATTGTAAAAATTAGACATCATAAAATGTCTGTAATGAAAGACCACGTTCTCTGATTCAGCTAGTATAGGAACACACATGTCTAACCTCACCATTTAAATACCTTGAAAGTTTAAATACCTTTGTAGCTATGTCTAGTAATATAAAATTCAGTAGGAACAAAATGGCTTGTAATATACACTAAACTCTGATATAAAGGACATACAAAAAAAAAACAATAAAAGATTCTTGTACTTAACTTCGATAGAATTACATTAGCTAAATCTCTACATAAAAGTAAAAATATACAAATATATATATATATAAAGCAAATAAGTGGCAAGGATGTCCGTATATCAGTGCATAAAGTCAGGATGTCCAGGTATCGTTGGGAGTCAAGCATGACCCGTTCTTGATTCCCACAATTCCAATATGCTCCTCCAAATCATAGTGGGCTGTAGGGATGCATTACTTATTTATTAAATTCATTCTGCCACAGAAATAGAAGGGAAAAATATTGTAATTATTTTGGTTGGTAGTACTGATGTAAGTTGTACTAATGAAAAATAGTCTATTCTTATGGTTGGCTGCACCCGGGAGAGCAGTTTATTTCAAATTGATGTCATGTTTTTCATTGATCTGCCTAAATGGAGCCCACTTGAAACGGGTTGTAATGCACTGATACCTGGACATCCTTGTTACTTATTTGCTTTTTATTCACCTAACTACAAGCTATGAGGACTTTACCGAACTGCTTTGGTGCCTCAATTTAAGTACCTAATTCTACGGAATCTCGATTATTTCTTAAATATATGTATATGTATATAATGCAAGGATAATTGCATAAATGCAAGTTAAGTGAGATTGTTGTGTTTAAGTATTTAACTCTTTATGATATACTACGTATGCTTAAGGCCAAAATCTGTCCTCTTTATTTCGAGGTACAGCTTGATGTCTTCTGCATATTTTAGCACTGTGGCATTCTTTAAGTTGACATCTATGTCATTAATATACGCAACAAATAAAAGGGGTCCAAGAACAGATCCATGTGGTACACCAGATGTCATCTCATAGGGTGAAATGTGCTGTCCTAGAACTGTGACAACCGCTTTTCGGCCGATAATGACGGACTTCAACCAGTTATAGAGATCATCTCTTACATCCATTGCAGAGAGTTTCATCATAAGTCTTTTGTGTGGCACTGAATTAAAAGCCTTAGCAAAGTCCAGGTAAACAACATCCACCCAGGATCCGCCATCAGTGATTCGGATTATGACCTCAAGAAACTGGATGAGTTGATTACAGTAGCTGGAGTTAGGAATAAATCCAAATTGTGACGGCTGGATGAGGCTGTGAGACTTCCAGATGTTCCAGAGGGTTTCTCTGACACAGGATTCCATCAGTTTGGCGATGCAACTAGTAAGACTGACGGGGCGATAGTTGACAGGCGATGTGCGGTCAGTTTTCTTGAACAGAGGGATAATACTGGCAGTTTTCCACTGCTCTGGAGTAACACCATTGTCAAAACAGAAGTGAAAGAATAGTGAATGTTGGTTCAGATGAAAGTACCCACCACGTTTGAGAAGTAGGTATGTAACACCATTGAGACCAGGAGAGGCACAGTTATATTTATTCTTAAGGTGGCGTTGTATCATTGCTGGTGTAAATTTCATTGTAGTTATAGTGTCCGATGTCAGAGGTGATGGAGAGAGAACATTTTGATTTTCGATAGTAAAGATGCCTGCATAGCATCCAGCAATAAATTCTGCACATTCTTTGGGATTGTCAATAATCTGGCCTGTGGGGGGATTGCGAATGAGACCAACTAGAGAGTGAGGTCTCTGCTTTGAATGTACATACTTCTAGAACACTTTGCTGTCAGGGTTAGATGCTATGCACTGTCTGAATTCAAGCACTGCCTTTTTAAGTCACCTGCTTGAGATGGTTGGATGATCTATTGTGCTTTTGCCTGTTGATCTCTGATTTGTGCATTTTGTATTCCTGTTCAGCATTACGGCGTTCTTTCCTGGCAAATCGGACTGCTGCATTCTCCCACATTGCACTATTGGGTGATTTTGTGCTTGCGTGCTACCGATGCTGCACATGCTGTCCATATTGAATTCAGAATGTTCTGAAGTATAGTGTTCACATCTCCATAGACATAAAATTCGAGCCAGTTTGGGCGTCGCAGTTCGGTACAATAAGGGTTCCAGTCTGCTTTATTCCAATTAAAGGGGGCAGCTTGAAGATGGTTGTGGTTTTTGTTACAAACAATCAGAGACAAGTCGGCTATGATCATGGAATGATCAGAGTCACCTAAAGGTTCCTCAGTATTGCCACTAATAATTGTTTCAGGAGAAGTGGTAAATAGCAGATCCGAAGTGTTGTTACCCCTTATGGGCGAGGTAACGACTTGGGACCAATTTGAATTCAGTACTAGATCAAGGAAATCGTCTACACTTTGCGGCCAACGGAAGGCCTCCCATTCAATCTCAGGGAAATTGAATTCCCCTACAATATAAACAGAAGTGGCTGTTTTGATGGCAGCAACTCTGAGGATATCAAAAAGGTGTGTGTCTTGATGATAATTTTGGTGGCGGTAAACAACTCCAAGTAGAAGTGTTGATATGGTCATGTGTATATTGCAGAAAAATACATCCTGTTGAGATTGGTTCAAATCATCACAAGGAATTCCCGTTAGGTTTGAACATATGTAGACCATCACACACCCACCACGGTGATTAATGCAGTCTTTGCGGAACAGGTTCTAGCCGGCTATGCTGAAAAACCCATCACAGAGTGCGGAATGTGCCCATGTGTCCGTAACTGTGATGAAATCTGGGTCGATACGTTTGACGTAAGAGTCAACAAGATGTACCTTGTTGCATAAACTACGGGCATTTAAGGACAACAGTTTGTATCTAGATTTCAGATGATGATGATATACAGGGGATGGCTTATTGTTCTTGTTTAGTTTCCCATGATCTTTGTATTGCCGGTTATTGTGTGTGCAGTATGCTCAGACCAACTGATATTCCTTATCCATGACTCACCAGACTTGACGAATTTCCATATTTGCTCATCGTCGCGTAGGCTAAATATTTGCTGTGGCACAGAGTTGCGATTTATGGAAGCTACAGTTCTTAGCTTTGCGCGTACATCAGGTGGTAGGCCAGGGCGTGTCTGGAAGGTAATTCTGTTTTCACGCCGAGCCGTATCAGCGGCTAGATTGTATGCCCGCGCCTCAGTGGAGTTCGAAAAGGACAGCCTAATCAATCCGGGTTTGGATCCTGGTCGACCAAGGCAGAAAACACTTTTTGGAGGAAGTGCCAGATTTGTTGCCAGTAAATGCATGTAGATCAACTATATCTTCCGATATTCCGATGACAATTACCTCATGAGTGGTTGATTCAGTGGCTTCCTCGACGTGGCTAGGTTCAGTAAGAGCTACGGGTAAATTGTTGAGCAAGGCATTGCGATACGATTCTTCATTGTGACATTTTTTACAGATGCTGGCTGTGATTCCTGCTATTTCTAGGCTTAAAGTAGAAAACATTTCTCGAATTTCTGCAACTTCTGTACTGTTGGTCGAATTTTGTTGGAATTGAGAAGTGTCAGGAGAAGAGGGCATAGTTGGATTTTGTTCCTGCTGATGTTCTTCGGCTGCAATGTACATTTTTGTTGTTGTTGCTGTTGAAGAATGACAGGGGAGGAAGTCACGGGTGGCTTTAGTTTTGTTGATGTTCTTCAACAGGAATGGTCGATTTTTGTTGCTGTTGTGGAAGAGTGACAGGGGAGGAAGACAAGGGCGGCTTTAGTTTTTGTTCTTGTTCTTCATCAACAGAATTGGTATTGGGAGACGTAGTCGGTTTTAGTTGCTGTTCAGCAGCAATGGCAGAGGAGGACACGTTTGTCGGTTCTTATTGTTGCTGTTCAGCATTAATGGTAGAAAAGGACACAGAAGTCAGACACTGAAATGACCAGTTTGGTAGCTGGACCGTTTCTCAGAGTTTATCCATCATAGAAGTACGATGTCCTTTTTTTTTTGACCTGGGATCTTTTGAAAGCTTGTGGCACATCGAAGGCAGATCGAAACACGACATTTACTGCATTGAACTCATCTGTATGTTTCGTGCGTTTATAGTAGTTAACAAATCAAATAATGAAGCAGGATGTTTGGTATGATTCGAATAGTGGTAGGTAAAGGATAAAAAAAATAATAAATAGGAAGATCATGATAGCATTTGAATGAAAAGCGCTCTAAAGGCTTTGTAGTTCTTTGATAGTTGGTCATGCGTATCATTCTTGGCAACGTAGACACACAAACATACACACACACGCGCGCGCGCACACATACTCATACACACACGCATACACACACACACACACACACACATACATATATACATTTATATACAGACACAGACATACACAGATACAAATCAATTTTATATATATAGATATATATAAAGATAAATTAAATATAGAGATATATTATTGACAATCCAATAATTTATTTATATTACATTAAATACTATGAATGTAATATATAAAATAAAATAATATTATATAACATAAATAACTATAAAAACCATAAAACTCCAACATATTATTTCATATATTTTTTTCTGATATACATAATCACAGTTCCATTATATATA
>NC_068981.1:50851451-50853817 GCF_001194135.2 Octopus bimaculoides | reverse complement strand
ATATATATATATATATATATATATATATATATATATACATATACATACATTATATATAAATATATTCATGCCCGAGCACGCACACATCGACCCCACACACTCGCACACACACAAACATACATATTCATATAGACGACGTACACATACGTATATATACGCTTTCATATACATATATATCCATACATATCGAGATATCCGCATCCATGTACATATACATAGGCACTCGTAGATTCATACGTGTATGTATACATACACATAAATGTATCCTGGTGTTCAGTGTATGGTGTTTATTACAGTATTGGGGTACACCAGTTTGGCTGTTTATGACTAAGAGTTGTTGGGTATTCCTACTGAAATGGATGAATGTATGCAGCGTGCAATCCTGTCGAATAATTTGTTGATGAATCTTTCTCTTGTTAATAGAATGGACAAAGTTTCTTCAGAGCACAATCCACACATCCGCAAAACGGGTCGATGTATGGTTGTCTATGGATGTATGGTTGTCTTAAAAGTACCCAGGGCAGTTCCTAATTAACGTCTGGTTTTAATTTCCACAGAAAAGCCGCCAGCGATGTTGCATGTTTCGTAGTTACGTTTTTGAAGCTTGAGATGTGGTTGCGATATTGATACTTAAATGCTTCAGAGTTTGCACCTATATAGACATACTGAACACCTTGTGTGTGCTCTGTGCATTTATATAAGAGGCTTCTATACAGATCAATAACAGCAGGCAGCAACAAATGCTCAGGCATAGAGAAATCCTGATGTCCATTGCGTAACATCTGCGCGAGTATTAATCTTACTTACACACACACATATATATTACATGTAAAGCACAGCAAATCACCCCTCCATAAGCATATATAAGTATGCATTCACATATATGCATATATATTCATATATCTACATATATATATATGAATATACGATCATATATATGTATATATACATACACACACACGCGTACACTCATATATACATATGTGTGTGTGTGTGTGTGTGTGTGTGTGTGTGTATATACAAATACACACAAGCACACACACATATATGTATGCATATATTTCTCAATACGCGGCTGCCTTTCGAGTATTTGGCATTAAGTTGTTATGGTCAATCAGTCAACATTTCTATGTATTTATCTCTGTATTGCTCTCGCTAGTGATTCGGAAGTTGTTTATGGCAATTTCTTGACCATTTGGTTGTAACTGAATTGAATGACAAAACACGTGAGTAGTATATATGCATTAATTCAGAAAAATATATTATTAAAAACGAACATCGTAAAAAATACAGGTTTCTGTCAGTTTTGCAATAATTATCTATGGTAGCGAATGTAATATATTACTGACCAACCTTAGTCTATCAGATGACTGAAATACTCGTTTTACTCATGTATCTATAAACACTAAATCTTCAACGTAGATCACATACAGCTGTGTTACAGCATACAGCAGTGCAGATCAAACAGAAAGCATATAAGTCCTTGAAAAGACATTATCATCTTCATCACTTTCTGGATTACGTTATGTTGAACAACTTTTGTATCAGAAAACAAAGCAAGAACAGCATAGCGGAGAGGCAATTGCATCCCTATTATTTCCGTTGGTTCATCTGTTTTCAATAGATTTCCTTTCATTCAGAATTCTGTAAATATAGATAGAGAAGTGTATGTGAAGAAGTTAGTATTTCAATAGCAGAGGAATACGAAGTGGTTTATTATATGGAGCATTAATAGGAAAAAAGGAAAGAAAGGCTGTGTAGACAATTCCCTATTGATTTACCTCCAGTTGACTAGAAAATATTTTATTTCAAGAAATAATTCGTAATCGATACAATATCAGTGTCACGTTATTGAAAAGACCAAAGAAAATAAACTATTTTTGCCTATGTAAACACATTAAATATTCTATAGTAGATGGGAAATTGGACGTAGACAAATCATTATAGAATCAATATATTTTTCTGGTCAGATATGCCAGAAAGTAATATATTAAATATTTCGTGCGTCGTGGAAAGTGTGATGCTAAATGAAAAATATATAAAAAAAAACAAAAACAAATAAAAACATTAGATTAGTAATCTGGCAAAGGTTGCGTCACGTGTCGAGTCTATTAATATTAAAATAGCAATCATGCATCTTCTACAATAAAAATTATGGAAACTCATAGTTTAATAATTTGTCATAAAAATAAACTGAGACAAGTAACTTTGGAAAATATGTACTAGTCTTTTCTTTTATTTTCCTGACAAGATAGGTAGTTTTTTTTCGAAGCTCTCTTTCTGTTGTTGGCATTGATAAACAAATACACACAGACACACACACGCACATATGTACGTATGTATATACATATATATATATACACACA
>NC_068981.1:50850060-50850902 GCF_001194135.2 Octopus bimaculoides | reverse complement strand
TATATATATATATATATATATATATATATATATATATATATATGAATATATGTGTTTGTTGTGCGTTGCGTTTTATTGCTCTTCAACGTGATATTTTTTTGTTTTAGACTTTCTTTTCATTTTGCTTCATGTGTGGTTAATTTGTAACGCGAAATCAACACCTTTAGTTTTGACTCTATAAATTTACTTCCTCCAAATTATCTGTGTGGTATAGATTTTGATGAAATTATTTCTCTCAGCAACAACCAAAGCCAACTTTTTTTTTTAACTCTTTGAAATGCATTCTATAAAACTAAATAACATATACCAACTGAAAACAAAACTGAAATATATGTACAAAAAAAAAAGCATGAATGGTATAACAAAAATTAACATCACACTAAAATATCACCCTCCTTTCATTTGACTAAGCTTGCAAAACATGTAATGTCGCATAGTGGCTATGAAATATACTTTAGGAATGGGTTTCATATCATTTGCCATGAAAGCTATGCATTTTAATAAATCATGAAAAGTGTTATTAGTACGAAAGAATAAAAAAAACAACTCTCATCAAATTTTATGAAAACCAACGGAATATATACGCACAAAATCAATAATGATTTTACTGAATTCAGACCTTGAAGATTATGTGCAGCGCATAAATTGGAAAGAAGAGTTCCTGAGCATATTGATATTTGAACAGAGGTCTGATGATATTTTAAATATAATAACACATACAAATCAAAGAAAGGTCTGCAGGACCTTCGGTTTTAATTTATACTATTTCATATATGTTGATATGCATACACACACGCGCGCGCGCATATATATATATATATATATATATATATATATATATA
>NC_068981.1:50847113-50849683 GCF_001194135.2 Octopus bimaculoides | reverse complement strand
GGAAAGATTATAAATTGTGGTAGCATTTGTTTTGCGCATTTTTCAATATGATCACTAAAAGGTATCATTCGGTATTCTGGGTGTGCAATCTGCTGGCGGTGCAGAGTGCATCTACGTCTGAGCGATAATCCTGTGGACCCTATTTAGTTCTCGTGGCAGCCCGAACATCTTATTACATAAATAAGATTTTCTGAGGCACAAGTTAGATTTAACTTTGAATTTGTGTCCCTCTTTGAAGAGGAATTCTGAACCTTCTAGAATGTTTAGGCATGTTGCACAATTTGGTCGTCCACATTTGTTTACTTTCGCATCTGTTGTTTCGGAAAGTAATTTTGCCTTTGTGAGGATCTTTTTCAGTGATTTTGGTTGTTTGTGGCTTTTGATGATTTTGTGTGTGTAAAGTCTAAAATAGCCAGAAAAGAGATAAAACTTTTGATCAACCAACAAACAAATTTATCAACATCGGTTAATCATTTTTTAATACAAAACTTCACATTACATTATTTACATTCGACAGATATATTTTCCTCATCTTGTTTGTTGTTAACACACCGTTTTGGCTGATATACTACCCTCTTCAGGTGTGTTGAGGAAATATCGAACCTGAACCTGGATTCTCACTCCTAAGGTATTTTTCGATGTTATTATTATTATTATTATTGTTGTTGTTGTTCAGGTCATTGCTCAGAATCCAACTCGGAATCTTGGGGTTAGTAGCCCGCACTTTTAACCACTACGCCATATGCCCGTTGGCAATTTATAGAGTGAATTTTAGGGCTTATAAATCTAATATTTTTCTATCCTTCCTTAATACCGGTTCCCATATGCTATTCATATCTGCACCTGGTCTGCTTAGGAGATTGTTGTGTCCTAGCATATGTGCTGCTTCTTTTAGATTTCGTATTTTCCAGTGGTGTTCTCTGTCTATTATTTTAACTTCATCCCACAGGGAGAAGTGGTCTCCATTTTTTCATACATGATCAGCTATACCCGATTTATCAATATCTTCTCGTGTTACAGGTTTGCGATGTTCGTCTACCTTTATTTTGAGGCGCGGCATGTTCGCCTTTGTATAACCTACCACAGCTGCATGGGATGGAGTACACGCAGTCTTTGATCATATTGACTTCTATTTTTAGTCGAAGAAGATATTTTCGAAGTGTTGTATACTGTCCTGGGCTGCATATCTTTTCTACGTTTCTGGAGAGGCCTTTCACATAGAGTAGACAGACTGTGGACAGTTTATTGGTCTCATCCTCTCTCTTCTTCATAATTGGAGTGGATAGTATACTTTTGGGGCAGTTGTTGCTTAACAAATCGTTATTGAGCTTGATCATTTCTTCGTGGTATGTATCACGATCGTTTCTTATATTCTTTGCACGATGTTTTAGGCACTGAGCATCCCCTCTCTTTACACTGCATGGATGGTGGGAATGGAAGTTGAGCTATCGTCCAGTAAAGGTATACGGATGTCCTGAATTCATACTCGGTGCGTGTTATTAGTACGTCCAGGAATGCCAGCTGATTGTTTTCTTCCTTTTCCATTGTGAATTGTATGGATGGCTTTATTGAGTTCACATAATCTAACAGCACTTGGACATCTTCCTGGTGGGGCCAGAGTATGAAGGCGTCATCAACATATCGCAGTCATAGTGTTTATTTTGGTGGTGTTAATCCTAAAGCAAACTTATCAAAGTATTCCATGATTATATTGACTATTATCGGTGATAATGGCAAACCCATAGCTAAACCCTCCTCATGTCGATATATATCCGTGTCTATACTGAAGTAGATAGTTTCTACACAGAAAGTCAACATTTCCATCAAGTTTCTTATTGGTATACTAGTGCATTCTTTGAGATTGGTGTCTGTCATTTTCCACTGCGCATGTGTATGTTTCAAGCACGTGTGGTCGAGCATATGCACATAAGCAACATAGGCACATGTATGTGGGTGTGCGTGCATGTGTATATATTGACAGGCGCGCATACGCGTTCGCCATAGACATATTCACTCATTTACTTTTTATTGCTATTGCATATTTTTTTTACACTTTTTTACATTTTTTCTGTATTTTGCCTTTAGCCCTGTTTTTTCTTGTGCATGTGCGTATATAGACGTGCGTGTGAACCTTTTTTGTGCGCGCGTGTGTGTGCGAGCATGTATGTGTATGTATATATATTTTTGGCGAATGTGTGGGTGAGCGTATGAGTGTGTTTCAAGTGAGGGTGGATGAGTATATACATATAGGCAGATGTACGTGTGTGTGCCGGCGCGCATGTTTATGCATGGACATGCGCGCTTACGCGATTGCTATGAACATTTTCACTCCGTTACCTTTACAACCTCCCCTTACTTGGGGGTCATTCTAATAACTCTTGTCTTAATAACGGTCAATCATATAATTTCCCTTTGTTTAACGGTCATTTTGATAGCATTTTTTTGATGGCTCGATAACTGAAGGGATGCCGGCGTGGGTTTCCGCCCCGACATCCGAAACTCAGAGTTTTATCATGGCTACCGAATAATTGTCACATAATATATTTACAGGTATATATATAATATATATA
>NC_068981.1:50837479-50846462 GCF_001194135.2 Octopus bimaculoides | reverse complement strand
ACACACACACACACACACACACACACACACACACACACACACACACACACACACACACACACACACACACATCCTTTCATTCTCTTATTCTTTTAGATACATTTCAGCCTATGCTGCAACATGAAATTAACTTTTGGTGAAAGAGTGAGTCCGAAATTGCTGCCGTATCTTGGGATTCTTCCCTTGATGTAGTTTTATTGGGACTTTGGCCTGCAGGAGGTCAAGTAGTTTTTTAAACATCGGTACTCCATGTTAAACTTTCAAATGTTGTGGCAACATATTAAATACCCATGGACCCTTATATCCCAAGTTATTAGAGTACATGTTCTTGAATGTAGACAGGAGTACTAGGGCGGTTGGGACAGCAAATTGACGTCCTGTTCGGGTGCTGGTATAGCTTCCGATGCTAAAGTTTGGTGCCAATCCCTCCTGAGTCTTCAGGCCATTCAACATTAGGGAAACTGAAGTTTCCAAGCAGTATGGGAAGGCTGTCATATAGGTTGGTTAATACTTTCCCCATTCTTATGAAACTCTTTTCGAACGAGTCCCTATGATTTGGATCATCTGGTGGGCAATATGTAGTACATATTCCAATTTTGATCTGTTAATATGTACTAGCAGTGTTTGAGTATGACAGCCGGACATCCTGGATGAACACCGCCACTTCACCATGAATTCTTTCTCTCCAGTCATTTCGAAATAACGCGTAATTTGGTACGTGTATCTCCGAATCAAGCATAGTAACGCTCAGGCGTGTTTCTCTAAGTACCATGAATATTGCTTGATTACATTAACTAAATCTCATAGAAATGGGGTTTTGCGTTGGTTGGACTTTACAAGGCCCCTCACAATCAGCAGTAATAATGCTGTAACATATAAGGTATCGATAGCGGTCAGTGGTGGTGACACAGGGCATTTTGTTGTTTGTGGTGGCCTTGAGTACTCGTGCATTTCTGTAACATTTCCAAAATATCTGCACTCCTTATATATTGCAAGTAGGAGTGTAAACACTGCCATCTTCCAGCCACGAGACCACCAGACAGTAAGGTTTCGACCTCTTTGTGGTCATACTTGGTGTTGGGTACTCGCCCGGTGGAGATAGATATAGAAAACAAGTGAGACGCATTTACTGATCTTGCGTCGAATAACCAGCTAGAGGAAGCGTCCTCCTGTGGTTAAAATAGCAGTAACGTTTGTTCTTACGGAGCAGCTGCATATTTAAGTGGCGATAAACTTTACTTCTCTGTATAATTACTACTTTCATATCTTATTTCTATAATTTTCTTGCAAGCTAATTTGCTTGTTGCAAGATGAGACTGTGGGTCATTTGTTTTCTATATATTGCGAGCTAGATTTAACTACAACTGTCTCTAACAGAGGACTATCCAGTACCGAGGATGACGACAAAGAGATTGAAACCGTACTGTTTGGCGATATCGTGGCTGGAAGATTGTCGGGGTTCACTCCCCTGCCTGCAATGTATAAGAGGTGCAGATTGCATCGAAAAAGCAGTTGCAGATATCATCCTGGGGTTAAAATAGCAGTAACACCTGTTCATACGGATCAGCCATGTATAAGTGGCAATAAACATTACTTATTCAATAAAGCTTTTACAAAAGATTTTGTACAGTTAAAATATGTGAAAAGGTTATTTTTAATTTAAAATTATTAATTGTTGGAAAGATGTTTACAAATCAGAATCACACGCCTTTTATAAGGAAGTTGCGGTAACGTGTTAAGTGCTTTCACTATTTAGAGTCTTTCAAGCGTATGTCTTATGGAGTAATACGTATAGATAGTGACTAAAAGCAACTTCCTGCTTTCACAGTACCTCACAACATGTAAGATTAATCAATTGTAAACACTGGAACCGCTTCAGAATACAAAAGCTTTCTTTCTAAACGAGGTTGTGTCATTGTTTTTTTAAAGACACACACACACATACACACGCTCGCATACATACACACACACATACACACGCTCGCATACATACACACACGCTCGCACACACACACACACACTCGCACTCAATCTCTCTCTCTCTCTCTCTCTCTCTCTAACACACACACACACACACACACGTGTTTATATTGTTTGCCAATATTGGTGTATTTGCTTTCTGGATATAACATAAAAAAGAACAGTTTTATGCATCTAGAGATTGGTTACTGACAGAACTTCCAACAACATAGTGTCTCAGATGTTTTAATGATTAATTATTAATAGAAACCCTACAAGAAAATGCAACCGAACTAGCGTGTCTAGTCTTTGACGATGCTTGATGCCTATGCATCCATTTTCTCGTGCATATTATGATCTCCTAATTCACAGTATTTTCCTTATTTTCCAAATATTAAATTTGTCTTTGGTACTAAAAAAGAAAAGAAATATCCATTCCCATTGCACTGCTATTCCCACTAGGAAAATTTCCTTATCTCATTTACAAGAACTAATTCTTGAGTATGAAAACAGGCAATGAGCACAGTATTATTTTTAGCAAAACTTCTTTATCTCGTTTGCCATAAGTTGTTATGTTCACTAAGAATTACTTTTGCTATATTAAATATTGTTTCCCATCAAATATTGTTTCTCATTAAGCCTGAATCATTCTGATTCTTAGATAACGATTCTTAGATTCTTTGCTCGTTCATATGCACCGAATGTCTATTGACCGTTACTTGTATGTACCATCTCTAAATTCGAATGCATTTATTTCATGTCAATTGTTATTGGTAAATAAACCGTTCAACTGATGAAATGTATAGTTACCCTGCATGCATAAGCGAAGCAGAGTATTGTAATCACTCATCTTAGTCTGTTTGTTTCTGTTTTTGCAAAATTACTGGAAAATAGCTGAACGGATTTTTAATAAATTTGGCACAAATGCTCATTGTTTGAGTGACTCGAAATGATGTGAATTTGGTTTCATTATCTTCAAAAATACATGATTACATACATAGATCTGCGACTTTACAGTGATGGATTCGAGGGTTTCATTCCTTAAGGAATTGATTTCTTAATTTCACTGGAATATATATATACCTATAAAGGTGGTACTTAACAAAAAATAAAGTGTTTTAAAAATTCGAAATTACAAATTTCCCGATAGGCAAGTGGTCATATTATATATATCCTACAACGAACGATAGTTCATGGGATTTACCTGTCATCATTGAAAGACATTCAAAGTCTATGCAATATTTTCTATAAATATTTCATTTTGTTCACTTACTTTTTCAAGTGAATCGACCCTCGTCTGCCTGTGTATAGATCGTTGTGTGTGCGCGGGCGCGCGTATGTGTATGTGATGGATTCGAGAGTTTCGTTTATTTACGAGTAATTTCCCAATGTTTACCAGTTCATAAATACCTATCGATAATGGTGATACGTAAAAAAAGTAAAAAAAAAAATTCAAATTTACCGATAAGCAAGTTTAGTAAAACACGTACAACACTTACTTCAGTTCAATTGAAAAGCATAGGTGTGCAACGCGTTGTGAGCCACACTATAATTTGCGAAAAAATGCATCTGCGTGCAAAGTAAGTATCGCCACTCCGTTGCCATTTTTTTCATCTGAGTGGCTTAATATTCATGGGTGTTTCTCGATACACATTGCATAACAAGGATGTTAACAATGTATATATGTATATAGTTATTTATGCATACAGAATGTTATCTATCTATCTATATATATATTTATATATATATATATATATATATATATATATATATATATATATGTGTGTGTGTGTGTGTGTGTGTGTGTGTGTGTGTGTGTGTATGTATATATATAGCGCATGATCGTCGCGTTGGCCATGACACAGAAAGTTATGATGGCGATACCTGCTCAGAGGCCCACGCAAAGTTGCAGAAATTCATGGAGAAGAGTGTATGAACCGCACACAAGTGTAGGAGTGGTTCAGACGTTTCCAAGATGGCTGAAAAAATATCTATATTGATGAACGTTCTGGGAGACCCACAACCAGCAGAACAGAGAAAAACATCGCAAATGTGCGAGCAACTGCGAAGGCAAATCGTCGAATCACCATCGAGGAGTTATCAGAGGATGTGCAGATTAGTTACGGTTCAGTTCAATTCATCATCAATGAAGATTTAGGTATGAGACACGTCTCTGCCAGGTTTGTGCCAAAACTGCTTTCAATTGACCAAAAAAACACCCGGGTGTCAGTTGCACGAGATCTCCTTCATTGTGTCGAGAATGATGACAACCTTTTGAAAACATCGTGTAGACCTCTGAGCAAGTATCGCAAAGCTTTTGGCAGAATGTGATGCGGATTCTCTGTCATGGTTAATGAGATGGTCACATGCTACACACTGCTGTTAACAGCAGAAGTAAGCTGGCACGTTAGAACTTAGTACGCGGGCACAAGACTTAACGGTCAATCTGTTTCACGCGGCTTCAGTCTCCGTGCTTTAGCTTCGTTACTATCGTAACAGTCCGGATACTTATTGATCAGACACTCACATATTTAAATCTTTATATATGTGCGCATATGTGTGTGTATGTGCACATCCCACCACAAGCTAATGAAACTTTTCTCAGGAATTTCATATTTATTGTAGCTAAAATTCGATTTCAAGTTTAACTGATTGCCCGTGCCATAGGAAACTGCCCCATTGAAAATGGGACACCGATTTTACATCGTTTAGATCTTTGACATATCATTCTAATTTGCAAAAAACAGATATTACTCATGCAAAATTACAACTTTATCGATTACATCCTCTATCCAATGTAGATGCATATCCAGACGCAATATGAATAATTTCGCGTTATATGAAATATATGAATGTTACAATATATCTAACTTAAAATTACATGAAATATATAATTCATGCTTTTTACGAATGAATATCAAGCAACTCTTGTTTAATGCAAAGTCTCGATATTTACTATTAAATAAATTGTATGGGGTTGCGTAAGAATTGCTGAGTGTCTGCTAAATCAATGTTATGGTTTGCCAAATTATCAAAAATGATTGATAAACATTACTCATATTTTTGATATTGTGTACACGTAAAACCAATTTACGATTTGATAACTGCTCATTAACTTAAATCCGAATTAAGAAAAATATGTAAGTTAGCAAAATTTACCTGAAGCAATTTCAAACGCAACACCACAAAAAAAAACAAAAAAAAACACGTAAAGCAAAAACATTAATGTAAATCAATGACGGCAATATTGAAAACAATTCCAAGCATAAATGAGACTAAAAGGCATGCCAGAAGCATAGATTATTAACTACTTTTTTATGAATAAATATAAATTTTATTTTTTCTTAATATGAATGCAATAAATAATTTTATTTCAGCAAAGCTAACCACTTACCCACACACAGACAGAACACATTTGCAAACATATCTATGGCTATGTTTGTTTGTTTGTGTGTGTGTGTGTGTGTGTGTGTGTGTGTGTGTGTGTGTGTGTGTGTGTGTGTGTGTGTGTGTGTGTGTGTGTGTGTGTGTAAGTAAAATTAGACAAGGTAGAAAATGCTAAAATAATAATATCATGAAGTACATTTTGTAAAGGTTAGTACCAGTTTCAGTCATTTCGACTTTTTCAACTAAGAGAAAAGCAAGAAAAGCAAGAAAAGCAAGAAAAGCAATTAAATTGGAAAATAAATTAGATGAAATGTTTTGTAAATATTTCCATAGTCTTCAAATAGGCAGGCCTTTGTGAAGGCTCCGTAGGTAGTAGAAGATTTGACGAAATAGTCTTTATGGGTACAGAAAAAAGTTGATACTGAAGCTAGATGGTTTAAGAAATAGCAGCCGAGGAGGGAGATGACGGAAGAGGAGGAGGAGAAAAAGAAAATGAATAGGAAAAGAAGAGGAAGAAGAAGAAAGAAAAGAAAAAGAGGGGAGTGGTATGACGCCGTAGTACACTTCGTGAAATCTTCTTTGATGGTCAAGTGATCTAAAAGTGACCTGTTGTGGTTGTAGCAGTAGTGGTTTGAATTTGTTCTAAATAACTTCGTGGGAAGCTACTGTTGTTGATATATCTATCGTTTTTAACATATGCATGAATATCATTAAGTTCCTTTCAGTAGCGTCATCTCCAGTGGAAGCATTTAAAAGAGATTTATATATTGTGATAAAATATGATCTTTCGCTAATGCGCTGATTACAGGTTGCATTGATCCCGAATTAATAGAGGGAAAAAATAATTAAGTTGGGTTGTTCGTTAGTGACGCAAATGTCGATTTGTTCACTTAATACTATTTTTCTGTATCCTCTTACTTTAATCTGGAATCTATATACGCTCATTCTCTGGTATAGACTGTTTTTAGTTTCACCAATGTATTGTTTTCGACGCCCTAAGCAAGTTAACGCATATATAAAGTTTTCCGAAGCATATGGGAAGTTGTTTATCACTGTAAAACATTGACCTTGTTTGAAGGAGAACTCCGATCCTTCAATTAGGTTGACGCATATAACAGAGTTAGGTCCATATATATATATATATATATATATATGTATATATAGTTGAAGTTTACCAAAAATCAAAATAAGAAGACAGTTGTATGAACAACAAGGAGGTGTTTGACGTTTGGAAAAGTGGAAAAGTCTTTATCAAAACGAAGGTGCAGATGTGTGCGCGTGTGTGAGAGTGTGCGTGTGTGTAGATAAGGGCTAGTGACTTTGACGTATGGATGTGTGCGTAAGTGTGTACATCTGTAATGTGTAGGTATGTGGATGATGGTGTGTGGGTGTACTGCTTGAATGTAAATAAATAAACATGACTCATCAAAGACTACACTAAAAATATGTACCTAAATCAAAGTTTCTGATCATCATGAAATAAGAGCATCCTGATTAATGTTACTTGAGAAATAAAAGGCTTTAACAGTGCCATCTTCAGGTAGAGGCACAGTGACCAGTGGCCTGGAGGGCTCACAGGGCCTGTTGCCTAATTCTCGTTAGTCTATGTGTTCCTGTGTTTTGCAATCAATACGTAAATACTATAGGTCGAGTGCGCTTATTTGTTTGGCAGCCTATATTGATAATATCTTAGTAGTAATGTAAACCTTAGCTCAACTCTCAACATTTAACATTTGAAAGGCACTAAGTTGATTTCACCATGGTCAGAATACATTGTTAGAAAATCGTAGGTGACTATTGCTCAGTGAGTGAGTGATGGAATAGTATTGTAAGTGAAGTACATCCCCACGCACACATACATGTAGTTTTGGTGTATTTTGATTGAGCCACTCTAAAACTTTTGTATACGCACATATACACGGAGATATATGTTTATATATGCATTGCTTGTATATGTGTGTATATGTGTACAATTATGCACAGATATATGTGTTTGTATGCGTGCAGTTGTGTGGTGGGGGTTGTCGTATGTAAATTCTGTGCTTAAATTTCCATGCTTTTTTGACCGTAACACCACTCTAAAAATTCCCTAAACTGTAAATATATTTCTCCTTCAGAGACCAACGGTTTGATACCTTTCGTATCTCTCTTTCGAGTTTCTATATCTTTCTCCTCTTGTTCCCTCTCCCATTCTATTCTGTTATATCTCTTACTCCCTCCCTGCTGAATTTCAAAAAATTTCCACACTAATTTCATGATTAAATATATTCATCGCTTCTTATCTTGTATCCGCTAACCTTTACTTTGCCTTACCTGTCTCTCTTTTCAGTGATTAGCATCCAGCTACCTATTCTTATTCCCCCTTAGCGAGACATTTTACTGTATCCTGGTGAAAGACTTCACTGCTTAAAAGTTTTCCTCTCTTCGTCCTATATTTTTTTATCATAGCCACACGAGGTAATTTGTTGGGTGAATAGAAAATTACCTCGTATATATATATATATATATATATATATATATCTATATATATATATATATATATATATATATATATTCGTTTATTTTGATACACTAGTGTGCATGCACTATCACTGTAGTCGGATGCTAGATAGCAACTGTATTGATTATGTGCCGAAATTCCCTTCGACTTCGTTCAACAGATGATAAAATAGGACAGTTCTCTTGTAGCGGATGTTTGCGTTTTACTTGTCTTTATTTAATTATACTCTCTCACTCTCCCCTTGCACATGCATGCACACAAAAATTCATCCTTCCATCCTCCCCACACACATATACCCACATGTGCATATACATTTATGTAATTATCTAAAGTTGTTTTGGAGCAACATTTTCTAACTTTTCCAAACCCAGCAGATTTAACAATATGTTATAACATAGCAATTTATTTATATTTAAGGACCAGCACTAACCTAGTTCTATTCTGTAGATTGTGCCGCAAATATTCCAGGTAATTCATCAATAGAAATCAATATTTATGGTTGCAGAACTCACCAAAACCTATACCATATTCCGTTATTTAATAATAGTAATTCTCTGTACACATATTTACTTAGTAGCTGAAAATATTTTCAGCAAATAGCCATTTCATTAAGGTTACTTTTCACAACTTATTTCATGCAAATAGTAATGTTCATTCTTTAGCAATATTGAGCGTTAATATATCAACAAAGTGAATGTAGTCAATGTCATCACAGTTCTTCAGTTAAGCGTATTATTTTCTCAGAATTTTTGCATGTTTTTGAGTGTGTGAGTATTTTATTTATGTTCATTTGCCAATGAAGAATAAAATGATCGAATTCGATAGAAAAAATGTCATAAATTTGCTATTTTAAAACTAAATAATCTGCAAAAGGAATATTTTTAGAAACACTTATTTCGCATTACTCCCCCCCCCCAGTTCACACATATATTACATATCTGAATGTAGAGATGGCTGTATCTTTTGAGAGAATTGATCATAAAGTATATCAGTGAGTATGCAGTGATAATTATATTTCACCTTGAGAATTCGTCATAAAATATGCTTCAACTGATGCGTTTGCTTCGTAATGAGTAGAAATAAAAAAAAGTGGGGGAGAAAACGAGGCGTATAACTCGCACCAGTGTTTTGCACCAG
>NC_068981.1:50825038-50835381 GCF_001194135.2 Octopus bimaculoides | reverse complement strand
AGTAAGGTGATTAAAATCAAAATAAGCAACAAGGATATCCAGAGGTAACGCAGTACGGTCGTTTCATGCAACTCCATTTAATTGAACAATGTAATCATTACATCAATTTAAAAATGCAGAGGATATGTTCAATTAAATGGAGTTGCATGAAACGACCGTACTGCGTTACCTCTGTATATCCTTGGTGGTTATTTTTATATAAACATATATATATATATGTGTATGTATGTGTGTGTGTGTGTGTGTGTGTATGTGTATGAATATATATATATATATATATGTGTATATATGTGTGTTTCTGTGTGTGGCTGTGAGCATATGTATGATTGTGCATGTGTGTCTGTATGTGAGCATGGGTGTGCAATACTTATTCATAAGTGGTGTCTATGCATATATTTCCATACTTAATAGACAATATCGGTTTTAATGTACCTCGTCATTCAATGAAATTTTAACGCAATACGTGAACGGGAGAGACTGCATATTCCCCAAACAAATTAATCTTCAACAAGGAATACATATAAAATGCGAAAGAAAGTAAACCTGCAGATGTATACAATAACATGTTCTAAAGTGTCAATTCGACCTAAACTCATTGTTCTGTTTTAGTTGTTATTCTTCTAATTATATTTCTAACTAATTATCTTAATTCATTTTTTCAATTACTTCTCATCGTTTGCTAGATTCTGAAACGTTATTGATTATAAATTAAAGATATTTTCATGACAAAAGATTTGACATTAACTTCGTAATATTCTTTTTTTATCAAATATTTGATTATCGAATAGAATTTTCTGTAGCATACAAATATGTTTGCTTTGAATAATGAAAAGATTAATAAAGCAGCCGCACAACAATTAAAAAGTGTATAGATAATGTAATGTAATTAAATATAGGACTGACTGGAGTATGTCGATAGCTAGGTCATATATTGCAATATTGATAACAACTTTTATTCACATATTTTGGAATTTGCTATATATCGTGATTGATGTTTTAAAAAAAAACCATCCGGATTGACATCTAATTATTCTTTCTGAACCAATTCTATACATGTTTATTTATTGAAACATTCCCAGGTTAAAGGGTATATATAATGTATACACAAAAAATAAAATATACTAACGAGCATAAACACGTTCGCTAGTTATTATTGAAACCCATCTATCTATCTATCAATCCCTATCAACCTCACTCAGCACTATTTCTCTCTTTCTTCCCCCTCTCTCTCAGTACACACACGCACACACACACACACACACACACACATATATATAATATATATATATATATATATATATATGTGTGTGTGTGTGTGTGTGTGTGTGTGTGCGTGTGCGCCCATGCATGTGAGTGTTTGTGCGTGCACCCGTGTATATATATACATACATACATATAAATACGCACACAAACACTCAAAGACATTGCCTTATATACACACGCACACACACACACACACACTCGTAAACACATGTCCATATACACACGCGCATATATAACCACATATATACGTATGTATAGTAGTGCTGATATAATTCTTTCATGTTTTTTTTTTTTTTTTTACTCTTCGCTATTATCAAAAAATTTCAAAACACTACAATCAGTAATTTTTCTTTTCACCTCCATTGAGAACATTGTGATGTTGCTCGTATAATAAACGTACAGATATATCATGAAAGCAGACATGTAAACGCCAAGATACTTGCCTGCACACATATATATATAATTTATCATATGATGAAGTGATCCGTACTTCTAAGTAAAATTCAATTATCTATAAAACATAGATTTCAATTGCTTAAATCGTATAAAACTGTTCACAGGTGGAAAGTAGTTTCAAAAATATCTGTAGATATATTTTTGGAGATCATAATAGAAGGAAAAGATTCATATATTAGACAGCTTCAAGAATGTGGTAAAATCTTCAAAATGGGGAGGCTTCTATTGGTGGGAGCTACGAACAATAGGATATAAAACACATTAGGTAAAGAAAGATGTGTGGAGAGAAGCGGAAAGGCGGCATGTGGAGACGAGTTTACGAATCGTAAAATAAGTGCAAATTCAATAATTTCTTTTTTTATGTATTCGGCACGTATACTTGTGTCGAAACTGTAATATTAATTTTAATATTAATTCAAACAATTTGATCACTAGCTACGGTATAAAATATACTGACTTTTGTTTTATAGTAATAAAATATGCCATGAAATGAGTTGGGAATTGATGTAGTCATTTGAATGTACAACTGTTATCAGTTTTATAAACATATACGGTGTTTAGTTTTGCTACGATAGGAAAAGACACACACAAACACACGGAGACACGTAATGATTTGATAAGGCGAAAAGAGCAGAATAGATTTGAATTATAGGCTATATTTTGTGTGTGTGTAAATGCTTCATAACATTTAGAGAGTAGAATTCCGATTGTAATAGATAAATATTATTTCGAAATTTTATAGTGATGTTATCAAAAAGTCATCAGTAAGATTCGATTTTTAATACAGCTATAGTGTCCCCATGGAGAGTTCATTTGGTATTTAAAATATATATTTTAGTGATGGCATAATTTACCAAGCTATAACCATAAAATTCCTGTATCCTTCCAAATAGCAAAAAGTCAAATCAACAATGTATGTGCCAAAGCAAATATCATTCCTACAGACGAAAAATTGGGCAAAGGTTATCTTTAATGGATTTTAGGAGTGAATGATTAATAAATAATGAATGATTAATATTAGCGAATGTAGAAGAAGAAATGAAAAAAGGCAGAATGGAAAACGTGTAAGTCTACGATGTTTTTTAATATATTGATGTATTCACATATAATTCATAAGTTCGAATACACCTGTAGGCCCATATGGGAGTTGTGCATATAATGATTCCATACTTAAATCTCATTGCTATATAAAGTCCACAGAGAGTTGATAAAACTTTGCAATAAACATGGAATAAATTAAACTCAAAGTGTTTTGGAATTTTTCTCATTCACCATTCATAAATACTAGTACAATATCTTTATTTTGAACGATTATACTGTTATAACTGCATGTGTGCATATCTATCTATCTATCTATCTATCTCTCTCTCTCTCTCTATATATATATATATATATTTATCTACTTATTTATTAATCTATGTATATATCTATATTTAAATAGATTAAATCCAATCACAAATACGCACACAAGTACTGGCTTCCATACAGAGAATTGATTCATAAAACCCAAAGAGAATAACTGGAGTATATGTGAAGATTATGCTTTCAGCATTATATGCTTTTCAGCTCTTCGGTTACGTTTTCATGTTTTACAATTTTCTCGTTAGGTTAACATTCCCTCTTGTATATGAGAGTGAAAAGTTAATGATCATATTGAGTTTGTTCTTTCTGCTTTCAAGATGACATATAGTCTCTTTGTTTCTACCTTGTGATTATCATTTAACACGTGAACCTGTCTCATTTTTGTAACACATTTTTACTTCACAAATACATCGAATTGACTAATAACGCAGATCATATTTGTATCAATACAATTAAATATTTATACTTTTTTAGTAGTAGATTATTGAACTCAATTTGATTATAGCTAAATTTTAGTTCTTCCCCCCCCCCACATTCTGCATTTGCCCTCTTAACTTTAATCAATATTTATGTTCATAAAATGAATTTTAATGACAAATTCTCGAGTCGCTATAAACAGTGATTCCATGTTAAATTTCATGTTTTCATCTCTCAGTCAAACCATCATTCTTTATTCAAGTTTATTGCTTGAATTGGCCATAATGACCAATGCCTCCTCAGTTATTTCCCCATTCGGTTTCCTTTCCACTCTTGAAATATCTCACTGTCAATGAATTTTCCGATATTTTAAACCGCATTGTTATGCATGACATAGCTGCTCGAATTCAAACTTGCAGCATTCATGGTGTATTTTCCACGTAAGGAAACACTGGCTTATGAGTTCCTTGGTAAACAGAGCCTGTTGATGTTACTCTGAACACAGTGAATTTTCTGAATTATGAATTACTTCCTATTTCTCTCTAATTCCTGCATTTCCTTCCTATTTCTCTCTAATTCCTGCATTTCCTTCCTATTTCTCTCTAATTCCTGCATTTCTGTGACTGACCACCTTAAAAAGGATCACAGTAACTCAGCACTGGCTGGTCAATATATCAGTTGTCTTTTGTTAGTTTTGTTTCACGCATCTTCTTAACCTCCTCATATTCTTTGGGGACTTTCTCATTTTACATCGTAAGATTATTCTGTGCAACAAATCTAAGATCCTACATCATTCAATCTCTCTTAGTTGGCTCCTAATATATATTTTTCTTCCATAAGATGTTATGCTTCTAACTATCTTAATAGTATCTCACGCCTATTGACCCCACACTACACAGCGATATTCTTGCTAAATAATGTTACTATCTGAACAAAAGTTTAATGCGTTTCAGGTTTTTTACTGTCATCTATCCGTTCTTAGAAAGCTCATATGCAGTCTTAGATTTTCTCAGCAAGCTTGTCAAAGGAATCAATGCAAACACTATAAGTAGTGAAAGAGCAAATCCTTCTGAAACATCTCTCTCTATATTTCTAAATATTTCTTAAATGGCGCTTTTCTAATACTTATCTTCTCTTGTGTTGCCCTATTTACTTTTTAAATTGCTTTAACGAATCTTTATTGTCTTGTGTTGAATTTTCTGGTCCCACATATGAGCTATAATTATAATTATTTGAAACTTATGCATGTAGTATATCATTCTCCGGATATACATCCTCATTCTTAAGCGCTTGTTGAAATTTCTTCTTAATATTGATTTATTATTTCATCTTAATATTGATTTATTATTTGTGAGTATGCAGATGTTTTACTAATATTCACATTAATTTCTTTTTCATCTTTAGTTCAGTGTCTCTGATATTCTATGTCTGACGTTATATCTTTGTGAGTCGTTATCATGTTTTTCCTGCATTTTTGTCACTTCTACCTTCTTACGTAGAGCATTTCTATTTGAAAGAACTATTTGACGCTATTCATCACAGTCTTCGAGTTTCTTTTTCAACTACGGGTCTCTGCAACTTTTTCTGTTCGACATACGGCCTCAGTATATTTTACAGGAACCACAGAAACCGAGAATGCACGCTGCATGAGATTAGTTGCACGTGTAATATACTTATCCTTCACTTTTGCTAATAGATCCTACTCTCTCTTTACTTATTGCATTTGATAGTTTCTCAGTTTCGATTCCTGTTAAAGTTGAAGTGAGTTCCTTTTCTCCTCTCTTATATCAATTCCCTTCATGAAGTAAACCTGATTATCATTGTTACTGTTACTACATTTCTCCTGCTGATTCATTTATTTTTCTATATTCCTTGTTAAACTTCCACTTACATGTAAGCATAATGACCATCTTTCAGTTTGCTGACATTTTAATCTAGTTCCATATAAGATAGATATTGTTTTCTCATGATGTGATATATGTTGATCTAAAAGTCTTCATTCTGTCACTCTTTCTGTAGCTATACTTAAGGCATAATTTTGTTTCTTATTTTAGCATGTTTGTAGCAAGTGTATTTTAGCAAGTGCAGGTGTAACGACCGTATCTGTGTTGCTCTAAAGTACGACATTTGTCGCACGAGGTGCTTTTCTTGAAGATCCACTCTCATTAGGGGCAATGTGGTATAAACTGTTTAATATTTCATCTCGAATTGGTAAGGTGACACAATCACCGACTCTTCCATCGCGTTTATTAAAGATACCAGCAAAGGAAAATAAACCTGTTGCCCATATCAACGACCAGATCTTAGTTTAGTATTTTATAGTCTAGGACTTAAAAAAATATAATACACCTACCTACAACCATAAGAAGTATAATTTTCCAACAAGTACAACACTGAAAAATGAATCACACACCTGCCCTATAGAAAGAGAAATTTTCCAAGGAGTTACATTGTCTCTCACTGCTTTTTTCCCTTGCGCTGGTCCCACTAACAAGCTTAAGTGAAACCAGTATAGGATACAAATACTATGGACAAATTATAGATCGCCTTCTGTATATGAATGACTTAGAATGTTCAATAAAAATATCACTGAAAAGAAAGTCCTAATAATTGTTGGTAATTTCAGAATATACAATTGGAGGAATATACCAAAATGACATTGCTAAGATGCAGATTAATTAGCATTGGAAGCAGAAATTAGAGAATTACACTACAATTACATATATGTACTTGGTACTCCGTCGGTTACGACGACTAGGGTTCCAGTTGATCTGATCAACGGAACAGCCTTCTCGTGAAAATATCGCGCAAGTGGCTGAACATTCCACAGACACGTGTACCCTTAACGTAGTTGTCGGGGAGATTCAGCGTGATACAGGGTGTGACAAGGCTGGCTCCTTTGACATACAGGTAGAACAGAAACAGGAAGAAAGTGTGAGAGGAGGTTTGTGGTGAAGGAGTACAGCATGGTTCAACACCACACTCTGCCGGATTCTTGTGGAGCTTTAGGTGTTTTCGCTCAACGCCTGGTCTGGGAATCGAAATCGCGATCCTATGAACGCGAGTCCGCTGCCCTAACCACTGTGCCATTGCACCTCCACAATATGTAGGAATAGATGAAATATCTAAAATAGAACACGCAGAAATGAAAGAGAAAATATTAGACTAACAGAAGAGTTAGACTAATATTATAAACCAAACTCTGCTAAAAATATGACAATGAGTATAAGTGCGCTAGCCATGCCAATCACAAATAACAGCTTCTACATTATAAACTTCACGTTTAGTGAATTGAGAAAGATAGAAAAATCAGGAAACTAATCACAACATGCCGAAATCACCATCCCAACGCAGACATAGACAAAATTTATCTACCCAACTCAGAAGTGGCTGGCAGACTGACACCGATAGAAAACTACAATAAATAACAATAGCTGGACTAGAAAAATACAAAGAAATAAAAATTTAGCGACTGTATGTTATAAAGCAACACAAGAAAAAAGAAACAGAAAAAGCTTTTCTGCATGGACATGGAGGCGAACAATTTCAAATAAGTAATGAACTACACTGAAAGCCTGTTCTTAGATGACAACACAATAGAAATGTTCATAAAGACAAAAGTAACATTACAAAGAAATCCACAAATCATACTAAACATTATATGGAGTGAAAAATCAGTCTATGGCCTATACCCTGCACGGTCTGACAGAGAAATGAGCTCAAGCTAAAGCCAACCATGGCTCAAAAGCTCTCGATTAAAAGCAGAAACGGAAGCATTGATTCTCGCTGCACAAGACCAATGTCTGACCACAAACAACTATAAAAGCAAATTTATGTACACAGGCCCAAACTCTAAATGTCGAATGTACAACGGGCACAATGAAACAGTTGAGTGCTGTGCCTGGCTGTTCAATCGTAGCCATATCTGAATATATGTAGACATGCCCGAGTAAGTAGATATATCCACTGGACAATATGCCAACACTGCAACATAAAATCTACCAGGAAACGCTATAAACATGTGCCAAAAAAAGGTGCATGACAATGACCATGTCACAGTCACTTGTTATATGCCTGTTGAAACTGACGAAGAAATCAAAGCTAATCACCCAGACTTAATAGTCACAAATTGGGAAAAAAATATCTGCTTACTACGAGACATTGCAGTCCGTTCTGACGAAAATATTGGTCAAAGGGAAGAGGAGAAATTATCAAATCACAGCAAATATCAAATAAAATGAATCATCGCTACAACATGTACTCTACAGGTCAGATACCCAATAGAAAAACACAACTCACTTTACACATACAATGCACAATACTGATATCGATTTCTCGTTCTTACCACTACAATATATTTTTCCACTTCTAAAAATCTTCTCTAAAATTAAAGGTGTGTGCCTAGTTTAGAATACTTTAGCAGTGGATCCTCTGAATCGTTCAATGTGGGATTGCCGAGGTAAATTTTGTCATTTATCCTTCCTGATAATGTCTGTTCTCGAACCCATCTACAACCGTGGCATATTGCGCTGATGATGCCGAAAAAGTTTATTATTTTCTGGATGGTTTAAATTTTAGATATTTTTTGTTTTGTTTTGTCGTTGGTTTGATGGTTTCTTGTCAGCAACTCTTGAATTATTCCCCAAGCTTTGTATAACTATAGTAGTTATATAACTACTATAGTTAACTATAGTCGTATAAATATAGTAGTTATAATGTGCGCTAAAATAGCAATAACCGCTTCTTCTGTGGCGTCGAAACTGCAGCTAGATGTGTGAATAAGGGTGTATATAGCCTTGTATAGCATACATGCCATGAAAATACTATGGAGCAAAGTAAGCTATGGCTCCAGAAGATTTCAGTCCACTACACCTTTTGTAAAATCGAAAGGAATAAGACATGTTACGGTTTTACACTTCAAATGACATAGCAATACACAATTAAATGTTGTTCATAGTTTAACGGCACAAAGCGTTTATTTGACCGGGAAACAAACCCAAAACTCTACGATCGTGAGCTGAACATTATAACCCGCTAGAGCATGGCGCCCCGTCGCCAGAAAAAAAAATGTGCCTATGTGTGTATGTGTTTGTGTGTATATAAATAATTAAACACGGCAGATAAGAAAACAAAAGAAAGAGAAGAAACATTAACGCATAAGAAATCTGACCCAGGATGTCTCTAAGAATTACATGAGTTAGAATACTTTTCCTTTACTTTTTTTCTTTTGTCTTCTGTTGTTGGTGGCAAATTTCTTTGTTCTCCCTCCTTTAAATGTCTCTCCCCTCATTATTGTACTTTCTCTATAAAGCTTTATTTCTTCCAACTCAAAACATCCATGAATATATTTCCTTGTCTGATACAAAAATACACAATTACAATGGAAAAACAAATTTACAGTACGACGAAAGATACATAGCTGGAATTTCATTGTAAAATGGAATTTTATATATATAATGGCTATTCTTTTGGCAGATTAGCTGTATGTTTTTGTGTTAATCTATGTGTTTATATGTACGTATAAAATTTTGAAATTACAGAGATCTAAAAATACAATGAATAAATAATATGAACTTATCTCATATAAATCTAAGAACTATTATTTAAGATATTTAAAATAAGTATATGGAAAAAATATACCCTTAAAACATATATCTATAATGACTAATTAAAATCATTAATTTATCTACCTTCTTACTGAGCTTATATACAATCCTGAATCCCTTGCCATATAAAATAATATTTTGAATTGATATCCATTACTTACCTCGGGGAATAATAAGAATTTCAGTAAGCTTTTATAATATTTCAAAGATTATTCGATTTGAAAACTGACAGGTTACTAAGTTCTTACTGTAATATATATATATATATATATATAAAATATACAAGAATAAGGGCAGAGAATCGTCAATTAATAATAGAATTTTCAGTATGTTGGAGAAGCAACTCAATTGCTAATCCCTGTATATTTATAATGATATATATATATATATATATATATATATATATATATATATATATATATATATATATATATATATATATATATATATATATATGTATGTATGTGTGTGTGTATGTGTGTGTGTATGTGTGTGTGTGTGTGTGTGTTTATATATATAAACGTTTATATACATTTACACATACATACACATATATACACACACAACTATATTTGTAATTATGTATAAATGTGAGATCGATTGATATTTTAATGAAATATAGACATAGACATAGTTACGTATATATACACACACATGTATTCCTCATAAGAGTGCCAGCAATCATCATTTTTATAGATCTAGAAAGACACATTATCTTGGATTGTAAAATATCTTTGCACATCTAGTCCTTTGCAAAATTATTGGTACAAAGTATAATATATGTGTGTTGGTCTTGGTTCGTACATATGCACATACACATAATTGCTCATTTACATATACATTTGCATATATATATATATATATATATATATATATATATATATATATATATATATACTCTTTTACACTTTTACTCTTTTACTTGTTTCAGTCATTTGACTGCGGCCATGATGGAGCACCGCCTTTAGTCGATCAAATCGACCCCAGGACGTATTCTTTGTAAGCCTAGTACTTATTCTATCGGTCACTCTTTTGCCGAACCGCTAAGTTACGGGGACGTAAACACACCAGCATCAGTTGTCAAGTGATGTTTGGGAGACAAACACAGACACACAAACATACACACAAACATACACACACACATACACATACATATATATATATACATATATACGACGGGCTTCTTTCAGTTTCCGTCTGCCAAATCCACTCACAAGGCTTTGGTCGGCCCGAGGCTTT
>NC_068981.1:50823567-50824741 GCF_001194135.2 Octopus bimaculoides | reverse complement strand
ACAAACATACACACAAACATACACACACACATACACATACATATATATATATACACTATACGATTATATGTGTGCGCGAGTAAATGTGTGTGTATGGATGTAGGTGCATTTCGACCATGAATATTCATTTGTACAATCAATTGCATTAACTGTCTTGTGTAACTTGTTTCATGGTGGCACACACTCAATGGACTTCTGTACTTCCAACTATTTTGGCTCACTGTGCATGTATGAACCTGATCTAACCAAACTGACATTTACTGAAATATCGCTCACGTGTATCGAACATTGTATATATGGTTGCGAATTAAACTCTAAAAAAACGGCGGGAATTTAGTTGCCAACCCAATATATATATATATACATATGCACTAACACAGGCATACGCATACACGCACGTGAGCGCAAACGCAGACATATACGCGCACATACATAAGCACACACGCACACACAGATGTATATATATATATATATAATATGAGTTATCAAATGTATATGCATGTTTCCGTCCTTGAGGATTTCTCCGCGTGTCTGTGTCATGAAGGAAATATGTAAATGTATATATATGATCAACATAATGAACATCCATTTCATCCGATACATATCTAAAGCAATTATTTTTCAATGAGTAAATTTTAAAAGTAATATGCTCTTTGATTGTAAAATATGCAGACGCACACACGTATACATACACGCACACGAACATACACACATACATACATCTTTTAGGAATATTAATTATTTCATCAATTTATCCGTTTTCTCTATTATCTCATATAAACTATCAAAACCTGATCATATCTAATTATTGAAATTCGTATCTAATATCTTTCCCGGAGACAATTTAACAAAAATGCATTAGGGGTTTATATTATTTCTAAAATATATGTTTATTGAAGATTGACTTTGTTCTTGGGAAATATTTCAGCTGAAACAATATAGAATTTCAATTGTAAATGTAAAATTAATTATGGTGAAATTTGCAAGAGATATATATATAAAAAAAAAAGTCTTGCACAAAATGTGAGTAGAGCGCAGCGTATCGATTACATATGCATAAGAAACCTTCTAACAAATATATGTTGTCTTTCAGTATACAGAACTCACGACAATTAGTAACAAACACACACACACACACACACACACACACGCACACACACACACACACACATAT
>NC_068981.1:50814439-50823412 GCF_001194135.2 Octopus bimaculoides | reverse complement strand
ATATATATATATATTTAGGTAAACTCACCAAGATCGATCGTCAAGTGGTGGCGGACAAGCACACACACACACATATTCACACATACACTTGTCCCAATTGATAAATCTAGGCCCGTTCGTTTGACCAGATTTCCTTGACTGAAATATGGAATGTGAATTGTCAGCGACACCAATTCTCTTGGCCGAATAGGTGTGTGTGTGTGTGTGCAACTAGTATTTGTGAGTGTGTAACTGCCATGTTCATTTGTGCATGTCTGTGTGGCTTGATCGCATGAGCTCGTGGGTGCTTGCTGATGTGTGTAGCTGTGTGTATCTGCAGCATGTGAGTGGGTATTATGTAAATGTGGTTGAGTGTGCGAGCTACTATCTGCTGTGTGTGTATGTGTGCGTGTGTGGTGTTACTGTATGCTTGTGTATACGTACGTATGAATACGTCTGCTACGTGCGAATATGCGTATGCTCAATACTTGAGTGTGTACGTATGGGTGTGTGCATATCTGAATGGATGGCCGTGTGTATGTGTAAATCTCCTGTGAGTGTATATGATATGTATAACTCCGGTATGTGTGTGTGTACGTTCTGCTGTGTGTACAAATGGGACTGGTGTGTGAGTATGTATGTATAATGATGTGCTGCTGTGTCGTGTTTGGTACGTGGAGATCAGGAGATCACATAACTGGAGATGACGTATTAAATGAGTCATTAATCACAACGATATTAACAAATACACAGAATAGTGCGTAACAATAAAAAAGAAATAGCTACCATATATATATATATATATATATATATATATATATACATACATATACAGGGTAGTAACATCGTTATTAAAGGGGCAACCAGATTTGTTGTTGAATTAATATTTTGCGTTACTACGGAGAGAAATAAGAGTATATATACACATATACGTACATGTACACACATGTATATATATACATCCAATGAGAAAACTGCGTGAAGTCATACTGTAGAGTGCTTCATTAGATCAGTCATTATACGTAGTAGGACCAGAGAATATATATCGAAACTACACATCAGGAGAGATTGCTCATTAATTATTTGATCATCCCATTTTATGTTTTTCAATTTTAAGCACATTTCATTGTCAAATCTTTGGATATTACGTAACTATCGATATCAAAGAGATAAAAGTTATACTGGATATCGGACAATACTTCTGTATCAACATATACAACAACAGTTCAGTGTTTTTAACGTGTATCAAATAATACATGTATTAAATAATTAGACAGTGGGCATGTCGCATAATTGCAAATGTTTTCGCATTTACTGCGATTACATAAGATGACCGAAACTACTTCATTGTATAGAATATACTTGAACAAAGAGAAAAAAATGAATAGCTATATGAAACTGAATTCTGTAGGAAGAGTAAAAAAAGATGTGATAACGTCATCTAAACCAAGTAGAGACTAGAAAGAGGGTTATTTGAACACTTATTACGTTTGACAATGATTTATTCTTATGTTTCCTTAGTTTGTAAAAGCTCAAAATAGAAACATATCATACGATCTCAGCAAGCAATGACGGGAAGCAGCGCACAGTGAATTGGATTAGTATAATACAAAAGAACGTTGTATGACAAATCATCACTGAGTAACGATATAAAAACAAAGAAGCAGAATACATGCTGTCCTACAGTTTATCAAGGATGACATATTGAGTCATTATTGCGATCACACATCTTAACAGTTTCATGCAGTTTGACCATCGCAAGTGGTTTTCCATTTAACAATTATTCCCATACACAATGTCGATTTTCTACTTCAGCAAAATAAAGTAGAAATAAACCAGAAAAAAAAGAAAGAATAGATGATGGCTCATGTAAACAAACCTAGGTGATACACGGCAACTAAACAGCCGACCTCTTTGCAATACCCGGATGTCATATGGTGACAGTAGTTGGAGATGACATAGCTGGATAATACATATTCAACATATAATTCAGTCACTAATCACAACGATATTAACAACAATAAACAGAAAATAAAAAAGCCACCATATATATATATATACACTATAAATAATGAAAAGGAACAACAACAAAAAAAAACCTCGCCATATTAGATACCATAATTCTTGCACTATAGTTAAAATAACACAAAGAAATGAATGAAGATGTGCTGTATTGGTACTCAGAATGCATGAAAAATAACTTAACCGCACCCAGTGTAGGATATCAACAGGATTAAAATAACAAAATGAATAAATGAATGAATAATATTCACACTCGTGTATGATAACACATAACGTCTAGGAAAGTAAAATTGTCAGAAAGAGTAAAAAATCCTTACAAATTCAATTCATACCTTCATGCCAAAGAAAACGATAGATTTTTCACAGCTGCCATGCTTTTCATCTTAGGTCTGCTGGATTAGGTTTGAGAATGAGTTAAAATTTTATAAATAGCTACAACACAATAAAACATATTCGTGAAAATATTCAAAACCTGGAAATAATTCAATAATATAAGGAGGAAATAGACAAATGATCGAAGTTCAACGCTAAATATGATCGTAACATTACATAATAATAACAAAACTCCCAAACATAATCACTGGAAACCTAATGAAACCTTTTGCTAAAATCTATATAAACTGACTAGAACCACGATAATTACAATTGAAGACATACAAGCAATTTTTCGAAACGTATTGCATAGCAAAGGCATCGAAGGCAACATACCGAGAAAAAAGTAAAATAGTAGTAAAGATCTCAAAATATTTATTAGAGTTAAGAACTAAAAGACTCAGCTGAAGAGAACAATAATAAAAAATATGAGCTATAACAAAAACCCGAAATCAATGACCACCTGAATACAAGCGCCCATCGGTAAATCGCAAAAGAATTCGTCACTGTGAAAAGTGACAAAGATTCTTTGAATAACACAAACTGATCAATACCAACTCCAAACCATTTTACCAAGATCAAAAGCACAAATGGAATATAAATCAATATAAATCACCAACAGTACATGAATTAGAAATTTTTGTTTTCATGTGGAGTATTGAGAGACCGTCGATTGTGATACATGACAACGATCAAAATAATAGGTGCTTAAGGTAAACATATTTGAGATGCAGTACCAATATATTAGAATTGAAGACGCAACTAAAAGAGAATTATTGTCATTATAAGTTCCAGGAAGTTATAATCTTCTAAACACCAGGTATTCGAGAAAAATGTTTAACGTTTTCAAATATTGAGCAAAAATGTTAGAAACAACACCCGAAAACACACGTTGGGTAAAGCATCGTAATCCTTAACGTGAACGGAAAAGAAACCTGTAATTTACTAGCCTGCTGAATAAAAAGCTTTAAAAGCAATTATATTGCAGGGCGGGAATCAATCACTTCAAAAGAGTATCAGCTCTTTAAGAGAAATATGACGCTTCATAATCTTGTATTGTTCTAAATATCAATTACTGCTCAAGAACACCATAAACAACGACTGGAAAGCAAAAGACGAGTATTTCACTCTGCGTACTTTTAGAATACTTTGGCTGTGACTACTTACAGAAATTGTATGCATGTACAGCAAAGAAATTGTGGATAAATGGCAAAGCAATTTAAAGATATATAAAAACTCTGAATTATAAAAAAAACGAATCTCGATCCTGTTAGAAGAGATGTAATCTTCTCAATACATTTATCTCCCTAACATTAATACATTTAACTCAAAACTTCAAGTTGGCGTGAAATGTTCTGAGAGAATATTCAGCCTTTATCTTAACAAAGAGAAGTGTCCTGTCAGAGGGCCCTGGTTGATCTGGGCGAGGGGATGTGGATTCCTTCCCATCTCTGGTGAATTGCACCATCACTCATTAAATGTAGAAAGAGGAATCCCAAGGTTTACTGCAACTTTATGCTATATCTACCTTCAGAACGACTACGATACGGCCTGTCAGAAATTTAGACAGTTCCAAGGTTTGTCTTTGTACATGGCACTTTGAAAATGTCAATTAATGAAAAAATATAAACCTTTACAAGTTAGAATAAGCATAAGGATTTTATGGAGTGTGTATTTACTTCTGTATTTAGAAGGGAAGTCTATACGAAATGTAATCCAGAAACTATGCAGCAAAGAAACTTTGATTTCAAAGTTTGGTATAATGTTAACAGTTGTACGAAAGGGGTAGTGAATTTCATCCACCGCAGTGCTCAACTGGTACACATTTTAACGAACCCGAAAGGATGAAAGACAAAGTTAACCTCCGCAGAACACAGAAAGCAAAGACGGGCAAAATGTCGATAAACACGTTTTCTGGCTTGTTATAGGGTCCACCCGCTCGCCACGTTCCTTTGAAAGATTAACTAGAAAATATAGGACCTGCATATTAGAGAAATCCTGATAGATACAACGAACGAAAATGTACATTTACTTTGCAGCAAATACTCAAGAGAAAGCCAAATACGCAATTAATTATAAAACGTTTGTAATATATATTATTGATGCATTATTGAATGTCGAAGTAACAGAATCATTTCCGCATCGGATAGGTTGCTTCGTAATATCCTTTCCGTGTGGGATGCGTTCAAATACTAAAGTGGTGAATTTCGCGTTTCATGCTTCCAGCATCAATAAATAGTAAATGAGTTAAAATCTCTGCGCCATAATTTGATGAGAGACTACTAACAACCTCCATTTCAGTAATAAAGAAAAAATGTTTCGGCTAGAGACGGTCAAACTGTGGCTATGCGAAATCTGTACGGTACGGAAGCCTCTAAGTGCGGACAGATGTCTAGTAGAGAGCAGAAGTTAAATAATCATATATATATATATATATAAAACTGATCAAAGTGCAATGCAAACATTAAAATATCGTAATATTAATATTGTAGCTTGTATTGTAAATACTTAGAATATAATCAACTGGAATCAAAAGGAATGAATTAGTAGCACTAGAAACAATGAAAATAGCCTTAACTTCATTTTGAATATAATTTACAAAAGTAGAAAGATATATGGCATAGTAACTTCGAAAGAGAGTGTAAGAGCACCTCCACAACTATGAAATTCACTGTCAAATATCAAGGTATTTATCTTACAAACACCTTTTGAAAAGTATAAAGGGAAACTAATATCAGTAGCAACAAAATGGAACAATTTTATAAAATATTCTGTATCCAAACTTTGACAGCATTTGAAGAGGTGGTTCTGTTTGTACTGATCATAAAAGAATAACATTCAAAGCTGATGGAGTGATTTGAGCTCAGACAACTGAGAATCGGTACGAATAATGCAAGCGATACTGTCATTGCCTTACATGTATATGATATATAAAGTATAATATAATATAAAATAATATAAAACAATATATATTCGAGCACAGAAAATCTCTCTCAGTGAGTGTGTATACTCTTCTGTGTATATGTATAAATGTGTAGGTTATTCAATTTACACTTTGTTTATGTATCCATGTACATATCAATACCAAATCTACGGAACATTCAACAGATTTCAACCATTAGACATTGATTTTAATTCAGTACTTAACTGAATGAGGGGTAATAAATTTCTCAAATCTACGCGCAAAAATCTAAAGAGCGTAAAATAATAAAGTAATCACTTTTAGAAAGTACTCTGGAGAAAGCCATAACGGTTAAACATTTACTTTACCATCGCAAATGAATCAAAAGTATTCGTTCTCATTTAAGAAATTATATATGTAAGAAATAAAATTAACGATAAAAACTCTTCAGCTGGTTCCATATCGAGTTAGGCACGCAAACTTCTCTCGGGGAATAACAGTAACTGTTTCACCTGTTTCTATGTGGATTTGTGAACAGCGCCTACGTTATCCAATCTAACATCCCTTATTTTACATAGTTCAACCTTCCAAACAGTGAACATTTTATAATACTTATATTTTATTACACTAATTTGTTTCAATTGCATACCTTTCCTCAGACAAAGTGTAATCAGTAGTTTCTAGTAAAAACTGAACGAATACTCGTAAAAGTGCCAGTATATTAAACATTAAAACATTTCCATAATCATGAGACTAAAAATTACACATTGTAAACTATTCTAATAAATAGAACAACTATTTAAACATTCTTCACAATCATATGTTACTACTGCTTATGTAATGCTATATATTTACTATGGAAATAGTGGTTTGTATTCCGCCATCGGTTTTATATAAATTCATTGTTGCTGATGATTCCATGATGTTTCCTCTGTTAGGTCTTAACTTATCCAGGCGACAAAAGTGCATATCATATAATCTAGCGAAATAGATTTTATTTTTAACGCTGGCAAGTTATTGTGCACACTTTGAAGTATTTTCTTTGATACTTGCTCGATATATTATGTCTAAATAATATTTAACCATTGCTATCACAATCGTGATCAGCACACGAGTTCACATGTTCTTGTCCTTGTCCTTGATAATATATTCAGTTGATTATGCATACGTCCAATGAAAGACATGGACACAATAATACGCTCTTACAGATTCAGGACACACACAGAGACACATGTATACACTCACACTCATACATAGATGCTAGTAGTTTTGTTTATTGTCTTGTATATATGTGTATATATATATATATATATATATATATATATATATATACATATATATACGTATACACGCACACACACATATCATGTTACGACAAATTGCAAACCATTGATCTTCGCATATCTTCTCTTGTTTAACAAAAGATGCTTATGATTATATACATTATCGCTCGTTTCACTATTACTGGTTATTATTACTATTCCTACATTACAAATATAATAAACGAAACAAATAGTATCAAACAAGTAATAATAACGACAACAAATTCAAACGAAGAAAACCAATTATAATTGTATCGATCTGCTGAGTCTGTTGCTAAAGTTGTAGATATGTTCTATCGATTGATCGACGATTAAATGATTTATGTTTTACTGCTGAATGATTACACGTCTATTTGGTAGTCGAAGGGTACATATTAACAAAACATTGTTTATTGATTTTTGGATTGCGAACAGAGCGAAATTAATGGTGGTCAACTTCTATAATAAACAAAATATATCGTCAATAGTATCTGTAATATACTTCAACATCATACAACCATAATTTATTGATATATATTTTAGATGTTGTTAACGTTTTCATGTTGAGGCTTCATACTAGCCTTTACAACCGTCATGCAAACGAAAATTGATAAAATATTAAACATCTAATATTGATATCACTATTGAGATAACTTTTCCCTTACTTCTTTACTTTCTCTCTTATATAAATATTTGGACTTTCGGCATTTGTTGCGTTATAAATATCGGCGTTCTTTAATAAACAGACAAATTTATGAACATCATCGATAGCTTGAACATAAACTCTACTATCAGAAAGAACATCGACTAATTTATTCGTTCCCAGTCTTGCAAGTCCTATCTTTTTTGTATATATCAACGTCATCTTCTGTCCAATTTACTGCAACTCATGAGTATATAGATGAACTACATCGATTAATATATATTAGCGGGACCCGTGAATATTTCACGGAATTAATGAAAAACCTATTGGGTTATTTCTGAAACCTTTATCTAAAAAAACCTGAAAGCGTAGCCTGTGCTGTGTCTGTATGGAAAGATAGTCGCTCATCTATATCTCATTGAAAAGTGAGATAATTTGGAATACAATGATTACTTAATACACTTTATATATACACTCTATATACGTTATGCACAATTCTATAAACTTAATACGCAGCACTAATGAAACAAATATTCACTCTTATTTTTCTATTTCCTTCATAAACAAATAAAAAAATATATCCCGTACATATGATACAACGTTTAGTTAAATGACATATATCTGCCACGTAAATAAGCGTGAATATTTCACGGACTTGCACTGATGCGTATGCGCCATGTGATAGGTGATATAAAATACTTTTCAAAAATACACTTTCCATTGTCCAATCACCGCCAACACCACCACCAACAACAACACCATCATCATCATCTATCTTTCCCCTCCACCTCTCCCTCCTCTCTTCCCCTCCTCTCTTCCCCTCCTCTCTTCCCCTCCTCTCTTCCCCTCCTCTCTTCCCCTCCTCTCTCTCTCTTTCTCCTATCTCTCTCCCTCAACCCTCTCCCCTCTTTCTCTCCCTCATCGCTATCTCTCTCTCTCTCTCTCTCTAACGTCTGTCGCTCTTTTTCTATCTCCCTTTTTCTGTCTCACTCTTCATCTCATCCTCTTTTTCTGTTCTTAAGTCATGGACGCTTCTCACCTCCATTCTCCTCCGTTTTTCTCTCTCTCCCTCCTTTCTTTCTTTTTCTCTTTTTCTGCAGTCCCGAGAAAGCGTTACCGACGGGCTATTTAACGCAATGACAAGCAGAATTATAATAAGATGTGAATATCGAACTGATATATTCTGTACATGTGTCAAATTCTTTTCTAATTTACCTTTCATTAACTGCAACATTGAACGGATGATAGTGGTAACTCTATAAAATAAACATTATCGCACATCTAATAAAATCATTTCTAGAAGAAATATTTTTAGGCCGGTCTTTCAGTTCAGTTAGAGTGATCTCTTGAAGAGGTGCAATAAAAATATGATCTTTATATACCCAATTGCGCATTTCCTATAAACAGTAAAACAATTAAATTCGAGAATCAGATGCCATTTATGATAAACTTGTACTCTACATATACTTAAGATGGCGTGGCAGAAGTATAGTTGCGCGTCAAAGCCAGAAGTTTTCAGAGGACAGGACTAGTCGATTAGATCAACTCAGTACTTGTGAGAATTTGAACTACAGACCCAATCAGATGAAATTCTTCCGTCTCTTTGCATCCGTTCAAATTGTACACCTATACCGAAGTTCCCATGTGGTAAACTAAATAATTAACAGAATCCGTTCTTTTTAGATGCAACCATTGGTAGCCTTTCTCTCTCTCTCTCTCTCTCTCTCTCTCTCTCTCTCTCTCTCTCTCTCTCT
>NC_068981.1:50813675-50814389 GCF_001194135.2 Octopus bimaculoides | reverse complement strand
ACACACACACACACACACACACACACACACACACACATAATATATATATGCACATATATATATATATATATATATCCTGTAAGTTCCTGTATCGGAAACGTTTTCGCATAAATACCATAACGCATTATTATTATTACTATATACATACATACATACATATATATATATATACACCCTCTCTTTCCTTTCCTGAGCGTCCAATAACACTATCCGTATCACGTCCTCACTTTGTTGTTTTTTTTGTTTTTGGTTTTTTGAACTTATATATATATTTACATATCTATCTATCTATCTATCTATCTATCTATCTATCTATCTATCTATCTATCTATCTATCATCATGGATGGACGGTAGATACATCGGCTCCCAGGTAAGTTGCATTTTTCACTTCTTAAAAGACCCATTTTGTTTTTAAATTTTGTATAAGTTGTGCATAACACAAAATACTCCGGGAAAATATATTTTTCAAATCGGAAATAGCTCTATTTAGAGCCTTATTTCCAAAAATTCAAAAACGTCTTCCTCGATCCTCGCCATATTTTGTAAAGCAAATATGGCTAAGGTTTTCAACGAGGCTGATTTCCCGCTCCTAATGCCAGAGGCGAAAACACTTAATGCCGTTCCGTATGAACGCAGACAAGTGATGAAGAAGAGCAATGATTCTGAGTCAACTGCTGCTGCCGCAACCACCCGTACACAACACCGTCAGAACA
>NC_068981.1:50811434-50812023 GCF_001194135.2 Octopus bimaculoides | reverse complement strand
TTCAGCGGCACTTTTCTCGACTGTTTGGGACGAGTGGCGAGCGAGAACGCAGGGTGGACTTCAGTGCCTACCCGCACAGCCTGCCACGACTTTCGGCAAGAGAGGCGGAGTGCTGCGAAGGTGCCATCACGGCGGCGGAAGTGAGGGACGCGATGGCGGGATGCTCGAGGGACAAATCTCCGGGATTGGATGGTCTGCCGTACGAGCTTTACAACTGTATGCCAGATTTGTTTGGAGACGTCTTGGTGGCCGTGTACTGCAACTGGCAGCAAAACGGGAGCATTCCCGGTTTTGTGAGTCGAGGAGCCGTAACGCTGCTGAAGAAAGATCCAAACAAGGGGGACGTCATAGATAACTTTAGGCCCATCACTTTGCTCAATGCAGACTTGAAAATTTTGGCCAAGGTGTTAGCCAAGCGGTTGGCGCTTGTCATCGAGAAACTGATCGGCAAGGCGCAAACGTGCGCCGTGCCGGGCAGGAGCATCCATGGCAACCTCCATCTGATGCGCTACATCATAGAGCGGGTAGTTAAGGAACCTGGCATGGGTGGGGCCCTGATCAATTTAGATCAATCGAAAGCTTTCGATAG
>NC_068981.1:50799765-50809125 GCF_001194135.2 Octopus bimaculoides | reverse complement strand
ATGAAATATGTATATAAAGTGAAGTATATTGCCACTTAAATGTGGCTGACCCCTAGGGGTGGATGTTACTGTTGCTTTTAGCCCCAGGAGAACATCTCCTCCAGCTGGCTTATCGACACACGTCTGTGTCCTGTTTGCTTTGCCAAGGGAAGTTATTCCTCTCATCGTGATCTGTAGCACATTTAAGTGGCAATATACTTCACTTTATCGTGCAGTTACTGTTAATACCTCATTTAGAGAATTAACATATATATATGTGTGTGTGTGTGTGTGTGTGTGTGTGTGTGTGTGTGTGTGTGTGTGTGTGTGTGTGTGTGTGTGTGTGTGTGTGTGTGTGTGTGTGTGTGTGTGTTTGTGTGTGTGTTTGTGTGTGTACATGAGTGCGTGTGTCCGTGTGAGTGTGTGTATGCGCGCCTTTCTCTAAATTTAAATAAACCTTGCATATACACTGTAAAATTTCAATTCTTGATACAAATATCACACACACACACACACACACACACATACACACACACACACACACACACACATATATATATATATATGTACATATAAGAGGAAAAACCACTAGGTGGACTCCTAATATGCTAAATGTAAACCCCATATGATCTGACCACTAAGAAAACATGTTCTCAAGAAAATTCTGCAAAATGCCAGAACGTAACGCTAGCAAGACAAATGAAAAGATACAAAATATAATGATTAGTCACATACCATGGTCTCATTGTTACCATTTACATACGTAAATGTCTGCAAGTCCTCAGTGTGAGCGTCATAGAAAATATAATCTGCAGAACTATACACGAGACGTCCTCCCAACAGAGAACATGCATACAGTTCTATAAATTATATTTAGGGGTATATTTCAAATGTCTTCGTTTTGGCGCGCCGAAGCCGGGAGTGACTCAGCAGAAAATAAATTTCTGCATCGAAGCTTTCCGATTAGAGAACATGGTTATATATCTATATAACATACATATACAGAAAGAGAGAGAGAGAAAGAAAAAGAGAGGGAGAGAGAGAGAGTTTGAGAGAAAGAGGGAGAGAGTTAAACAGAAATATACGTATACGTCAGTATGTAGTTTGACAATAAAGGAAATTATTTAATATCTCACAATACATTACCTGATTTATGTGTACAGATAGAAATCTCACCAACATTGAAAATGGAAATAAAAGCAAACTTCGCAAAGTAAGAAACACAAATGGCTGAAGTGCATAGTAACAGTTGCTACTTCGTTAATCCCAACATTAGTAACTGAAATTTGCGGTTTTTATTAAATAGGATTTGTATAATTACAGATATTTGTACTGTCTATATACAATTTAACAAGTAGTTGTCCCTTTTAGAGGCCGTAACAAATCTATTGATTTTATTCTTATAATGATATGGATCCTTAAGTATCTCTAGATCTATACCATTAGATTAAATAAATGTTTAATATTTACAGAAATCTAATGTGCGGAACCATGTGCATTATCTTGTCTGCAAAAGGAATGATCAAAAGCCGTAAATTGAATATAGTCAATTTTGCATTTGCTTTTACATAAGAGTAATATTTACTTACATACATATAGCCACTATGATACATTAACGAATTTTCCTAAATCACTTTAATAATTTGGAATGATGAATATATAATACAAAAGTCGAACTACCTGAATTGAAAATACGTCGAACTCCTATTCAGTAGTCGATAAATACTAATTGTTGCTGTACATCCTCCGAACTACCAAAAAAAAAAAAAAAAAAAAAAAAAAAAAATTAAATACTGAATTTCTAAGCATTTTAATTTCAGTGATCTAGTAGGTAGAACTTTTAAAATTTGCACTTGTTTAGATGACATTGGGATTAATTTCAGAGTTATATATTCATATAAGATTCATATTTTAATTGCGATTTATACAGACAACAACAACGTGATGGAAACCAAAATCAACCTGAACTGGTTGAAGTGCGAAACAAACCAACGCCTATTTAAAAACAGGTGTATAGAGTTCCCTATATGCAAACTTTAAATAAAGATCAATAGCAGTTTACGTTAAATTATAATTCTGAAAAGATAAAATCGAATCAATAAATATTTGGAATTTTGCAAAAGCTGTCTGTGTAATACAAACATAGCTTTGATGGTCTCACGTTTATGACATAGTCACCGTTTAACTGATTTATAAGGTTGACTTTCAAGCTTTTATCATTTGGCTGACGAATCAGTTGATATTATATAGTGATGTAATTTTATTTCTCTGAAATGGTTACGTGTGACGTTCGCGTCGTTGCTTTAAGCACCCATTTTACTAATACGAATCGTTTGAAGAAATTGCGATCACCACAAGGATAAATAATTCTTCTCTAAATATACAATCATTCTATTAACGCTCGCAGCTCAGTTAAACGAAAATTACGCCACAGACGAATTTGCTCACAGTGTAGTATACAGCAAAAACCATTTACTTGACGAAAAGCGTCCAATAAACTGCATTTGAAGAAAACAGGTTCAAAATTCAGTAACATTATTGTCCACCTTTCATATATAACTTTCTTACAGAGATTATATATGCAACGAACATTTTTTATGTATAAAGTTTCATTCTCTCATGACACCCCCCCCTCAAAAAGCCCCAAAAAAACAAAACAAAACTGACTGGCTGTTTCAATGCGTGAAACTTTGCCCTACCCACGTTAACCTGAAAGTAATTCTTTCTGATTTTGGCTCAAGGCCGCAATTTTGAGACGAGAAAGCAGGTCAATGACAACGACCCCAATATTTAACTGTATTATATTTCATCGACTCCAAAAAGACGACAAGTAATGTTGGCCTCGGCAAGATATCAAATCAGAATGTCATCTTCGTAGTTGTCGTCTTCTCCAACGTTGTCGTCTTCCCCAACGTTGTCGTCGTCGTCGCCGTCGCCGTCATCATCATCATCATTTTATTTTCCTCCCTTTTCTCATCATCTTTTTATGAGATGACATAGCTTAAAATAATACTAGTGGATGCACTATTGATGTACGAAATATTGTGTCGGAACAACAGCCTGCAAGTTTAAAGATTATGAAATATTCAAATATGTTAAATATGCATTATCGCTCTGAATTGCTAATTAATGACATGCTTCACCTGGCGTGGAAACACAAAAATATTTCTTATATACATCCAATAGATCTGATGACTGAGGCTGTGGTGAGGATGACAGTAAATATTAAGTTTTAGAGTATGTATGGTGTGTAAATTACGAGAGAGAAAATGGGAATATTAACTTACTCAATAGATATTAGGAAAATTGAAGATGTAAATATATTTACATAATATACAAAGGTTAGAATCCGAGCTTATGTAAAAATTACAGCAGTACAATAAACCTGGAACTAGTTTCAATGGTAACTTTTTCTAATCTAGTCTTACATACTGCGTACAAATGTCGTAGAGAGATGTATAAAATTATACAAATATCGTAGAGAGACTTATAAAGATTACATCAGCTGCAAATAAAATGCTCATTTTGTATATTAGATATGACAGTGTTAAATTTGACCCGGATCAAAATCACATTTTTCTACTTATCTAAATGCATAAATCGTTAAATTCTGAACAGGCAAAAAACTATCGAAGTATAGTCGAATTATAACAGGATACCGTTAAATAAATGCAACTTCAGTTACATAAAGTTCATTTAGAATTAATAAAGATTACACAGGGTACATGACATAATGTTTATTTACAAATATATTATTTTGCTATTGTTATTCATTGTAGCACTACTGAATTTCATTATTTTCACGAGATTCAATGATATTTTATCTTGCGAATTATCTGACTGCCAATTCGGGACATGCCACCAATTTTTTAATACTTCAAGTCCCTGTCGAAAAAAGGCTGCGAGTATAACAACGAATATTTACAAGAAGGGGCATTCGTAAACGTAGAAAAGTTCAATTATCCAAATAATAAATTACTCATAGATGTTGTTTTATAAACGTAAATTTATTAATAGTTAATATTTTTGTGAGAAACCGTTTAAATATGCTAACAAAAACTAGATAAACAAATAATTTATGAAACCTAAAGTTATTAATGGTCAATATTTTTGCTAGAAACTATTTAAATATACTAACAAAATCTAGATAAACAAAGAATTTACTAAATTAATGATACAATATTTTGTCCTCGAAAAGATTTGTCATTTTCCGACATGATTCGTACTTATGCAACATCGTCAACGAGTCACACAGTATACCGACCTTACCACTGAGACAGTCACTAGTTGCATATAACATTGTATTCGAGTAGGTGTAAACTAATCACATGAGGTTGTTGTTTGACGATGAATATATTAAATCTGTTAACCATTAAATTTCAGAGGCACGTGACTTAGTGGTTAGGGATTGGTTAGAGATATTACAGTCATGATAGTAATGTTGCGGTTTCGATTGGAAGACCACGTGATGCGTTGTGTTCATGAGTAAAACGTTTCATTTCACGTAGCTTGAGTCTGTCCAGGTGGCAAAAATGTGTAATCCTGTGACGGACCGGCATCCTGTGCAGGGTGGGGTTGCGGGATGCATATATGCCACAGAATCAGGGAAAACGGTCTTATGAGCCTATGACTCGGGGTGAGGGAAACTCTGATGGAAACCTGAATTAACTATTATGTAGTATGATCACAGAAGTAATTTCAGTATTTAATTTTTTTTTTCGTTTGCTTATGATATGCCTACAAAATCGTGCCTCTCAAATCAGAAATTATCTTCTCTCTGTTTTGATGCCAATATGGTGAAATGAGAGCGCATAGCCTAAGTTATTAAATTATCTTTATCATTGAGCTACCGTTGTATTTTTCTCATTGCCTATGTTTAAATTTCGTTTTTGAGTTTTCTACATTAAATTCAATATTGTTTACATTCGAATGACATCTTTGAGTAATTCAGTTTTGTGATTTAAGTTTTTAAATGTGTTCTATATTTGTATTGACTTTCTATTGTATTACTTTCATTTGACACACATAATGCAGTCGATAACCAAAGGAAACTACACATACGATCGATCTGCGAAACTGTATATATTCTAATCATATATTGATTAGGCAACAATAATGCTAATATACATATGTATTTACAAGTGATCTATAATGACCATAAAATATGTAATGAGCAGACATAAATAATGATTTCCAATAATATTTTACTAATAAATAATCAGTTGTATAAATTTGCAATCATTTAAATTTTACAGATCTCTTGGAGACTGCATCAATACTACAATGAAAAAATTGTAATCATAATACTCGAATTGGTAGAAGACACTTATCGACAATTTGTTGAAATCAGCTGAGACGAACTATTTCGGTGTATTAATACTGTTTCACCATGAATAAATGTCATTAGAAATTTCATTGAAAATCGAGTCAGTTATGTAAATGATCTCCATTGTTGAAATTGTGAGAATCAGCTTATGATTTGGGATTTTTTCTTTAGAAATTGAACTAGGAAAGGTAAAATCTTGCATAAAGCAGAAAAATACTTATTTTCCTGTGAAATCTGATAATACTTTTGATATACAGGTATGGAAATGCAAAAATAATGGCATATCTGAAATATATGTATATATGCATACATACATTTATATATATATATATATATATATATATATATATATATATATATATATATATATATATATATATATATACATATATGTAGAAATTTTAGTCTAATCAGCTTAAAAATAATACTAACAAAATGATAATGTCACCATAATGCCTAAATCATAAAGTCTTAGAGCCAGGAAACAAATTGAAATGCCAGCAGAAATATTATTAAAATTCATTACTGTTCTTCGGAAATGATGAAGTGAATAGAAAATATATATAAATATATATATAAAGCGGCGTGCTGGAAGAAACGTTAGCACGCCGGGCGAAATGCTTAGGGATATTTCGTCTGCCGCTACGTTCTGAGTTCAAATTCCACGGAGGTCGACTTTGCCTTTCATCCTTTCGTGATCGATTAAATAAGTACCAGTGGTGGGCAGTAAAGAAATAAGAAAATATATGTAAAGAAAGTAGAGTCCAATTTAATACGCAACTCTATGATGGAGTCAAAATCCTCAAAGTCGTTTGTGTGTTGTGTCATGGGATGCAAAATCTGGAAAGAAAGCCGGTGAAATGCATCGTTCGATTGCCCTTATATGAAGTTTATATTTAGCGAAATAACTTATTTTTGTGGAATGAGATTGTATTGCATTAAGAAAATGTAGTGCTCACATATTGAATTATAATGATCGATTGAATTATAGAGCAATAATTTTGATAGGTGTGTGAATGAAGACAATTTAATCTGAGTGCCTAAACATAGAAAAGGAATGAATATACAATTGTTTACACACTTATTCTACATAATAATGATTTAAATTAACATAAGCTTAATATGGAAAATAATATCAGATACTAGGAATCCACAGCATCGCAGGATACTTTATTGTGATACATATATTTTCGCATAAAAATGCTCCTTTGGAATAAAATATGGAATCGCTAGGCAGTAAGTCGATCTAGTAGAATAGCAGGAGAAACCAACTCAAAAATAGTACACTGTCTCAAAAGAGAGAAAAAAATTTAGAATGTAGTCGGAACGATATCGGACATCAAAACGAATGTTTCAGAAAATAATTATTTTATCATTTGATAAAATTTTATATTTTATTTTCCCTCGGGAAAATTATATTCTCGCATATCACTGGGCGCTGTTTGTCACTCAGTACTGGTTTGAACATGGACACTCCATTAAATTGTAGTTGTTATTACGGTAAACAACGACGTGTTTACTCTCGATATTTTCGTAGGCTGAACACTAACGCGTTTTTCAAATTATTGGACAATTCATCAATACGCAGCGTCTATTCGCATAATAACGTCACGTACACATTGAATATATTTAGAGGCTGGGTAGGAGTTCTTGTTGCGTGGCACTAGTCCATAATGTTTTAAACGTTTCACTCCATTTGTACACTGAGAGCAGCAACCAAGCAACATACCTACAATATATTGAATATCAGGAGTGGATTCCGGACGCTGTTGTACAGGGTGTCCGTACTAAATATAAAACATTTTATGTCTCTTTTTTCAAGAACAACTGTTTATGCTTCCCAATGCGTTGGTAAACGGCCAACAGTATCGGAGAATATAAGCATTCAAATTGTAGATGAGAAGAAGATAAGTTGACATGGCAAACTGGAAGTCATTTGAACATTGGAAAGAATTTACCTGTTTTATGATTATTGGAACATGTATGAAAATGCCGACATCATGGTTGCTGCTGAATACTCTGTAAACACAGCACAAGCTGTAAGATCTGTTGTTGGCAGTAGTAACAGAGACTACAAACCGTGGTCAGCAGAATGGACACAGCAGACGTTTCGTGTGAATTTGCATTCAACAACTTCAGGAGAGGGCTTTTGATTCAATTCATACGGCTATGTGAAGTTACTGGAGACTGTGCTCAATCTTTAGGTTGGAGAGGGTTGCTGATGGAAGGCCATATATGTGGCAGCAGGATACGTAACCATGCTGGCTACAGTCAAATGACCTCAGGAATTATTCATTGTAAGCCTAGTACGTATTCTATCGGTATCTTGTGTCGAACCGCCAGGTTATGGGGACGTAAACATACAAACATCGGTTTTCAAGCGATGATGGGGACAAACCAACAGACACCCCCCATACACACACATACACATACACACACACGCATACACACACACACACACACACATATATATATATATACGATGGGTTCCTTTCAGTTTCTGTCTACCAAATCTGCTCACAAGGATTTGAGCGGCCCGAGGCGACAGTAGAAGATACTTGCCAAAGGTGCCACGCAGTGGGACTGAACCTGAAACCATGTGGTCGGGAAGCAAGTTTCTTCTCACACTCACACCTGCACCTATATACATATATATATATATATATGTTTACGTGTGTGTGTGTGTGCATGTGCGTGTGTGTGAGTGTGTGTATGTGTGTGTGTGTGCGAACGACCTGATAACAGAAATTAAGTTACAACGGATGTTTCATATCGTTTATTGTTCAATGGGTGAGCTGATTGTGCGATTCTTCTTTGGGAGTTTCATTGAGTGTTAACAGTCATTGTCAATGACCATTTTGACGGGGAATATCTCATTCCATCTAATTTGATTTATACATTGTAAAATGTTTTGACAGCTTCGAATATGAATTGCTGCATTCAACATATTGACAAGAATAATCATGATGTATTTTTATTTCTTTATTTTCTCATTACAAATAAGACATGATAATACTGATAATATTAATAATGGTTTCTAATACGCTAATACTACTACTGATTAGTGTAATTATTTTTTCCCTATTACTAACCGTAGTAGTTGCATACGTTAGCAATTGCCAAAGCTTATTCTTTACTGATGACTACACAATGTTTTATGTCATTTCACATTTATCTCTTTGTAAGAAAGATATATTTCCCGTGAGTATTTCTCTGCAAACACATCACCAAATCTCACATACAAACACAAACATACATTCGTTTACGCATCACACAACAACAAAAGAAAAAAGACCAACACAATGGAACACGTATAGTTACAGTAAATAAATAAAGTCGATTTTTATGAACTTGTGTATGGTTGTATTTATTGATATGTATACATGAAGCAATGTAAGTAAATACTCTGACGAAAAGTGTGACATATGGAAAAATAGTGAACCAGAATAAGCACCCAGTAAATAACTTCTACGAATGACGCAAATATCGGTGACCTTTTCTAAAATTATGCACATCTCTATATATGTATGTATTCATATTTACATGTATATACATATATACACATACATACATATTTACATAATACATACAACATCCATCCATCTTTCTATCAATCCAACGTGGGTAGCTGATGAAGTAGAATGTTCTCTATGTGGCTTGTGTGTTTTCTCGTCTACGTTTTGTTTGCAATGTCCTGTACCCAGATATGCACCTATACATACAGGTGGATGTCGGTATGCACATACCTGTACGTATATATGCATATACTCATTTACTATTTGTTTTTACATGATTGAACGCAGCGTCTCCAATTGTAAGTAGTTTTTCGTAACTTCATATTTTCCGACGCTACTCTATTTCTTTCTCTTTCTCTTCCTCTATCTTTTTCCCTCTCTCGTTCTTCCTCTTTACTACTACGTATCTCGCTTTACCCCTCTCGTTCTTCCTCTGTTACTACTACGTATCTCTTTTTCCCCCTCGTATTTCCTCTCTTTCTCTTTTCCTCTCGTTGCTCACCTATTCTTCTACCTCCTCCCTTTGTTTTTCCCTCTACC
>NC_068981.1:50798606-50799726 GCF_001194135.2 Octopus bimaculoides | reverse complement strand
TTACACCGGCATGGTCACATGCTTCCGGTCAATAATCCTTTTCTTTCTTGGCTATCGCCGAGCAAACACGCGAACTCACTTCGTCCCTACTTTCAAGTTCGTGCCTCTCAGCGTTCATACACACATAACTTTTCTCGTCTGGCCATAAAGCCTTTTCTGTTTGTTTTCCTGTCTTGTTTTTTGTCTGCCACTACATTCCTCCATGGCAAGATTTAATTTGCGTATACAAATTTAATCTGCGGTCCATGGGATGAGCCGTTTTAACGATGCGTCCTGCCCAAGCTCTTCGAAACGCCGGTGTTAAAACGTGGGTAGCTGATGAAGTAGAATGTTCTCTATGTGGCTTGTATGTTTTCTCGTCTACGTTTTGTTTGCAATGTCCTGTACCCAGATATGCACCTATACATACAGGTGGATGTCGGTATGCACATACCTGTACGTATATATGCATATACTCATTTACCATTTGTTTATATATATATATATATATATATACAGTACACATACAGACACTCACACAATTGCACATACATGGTCAAAATACACACGCACATACACGCACGTAAATGCACGCAGATACTCACAGATACGCACATATACACCCACACAAACCCACACACAACCCCCAGACAACCCACGCACACACATGCACAAACACACATACACACGCAAACACACATGCACACTCACAACATACACACCCACATACACACACATGTACACCGCACATACACTCGCCCGCACACACATACCTCCCATACACACAGCACCCATTCATACATACACGCACACAATTATATATGCATGTACACATACACACACATGCATACACACGCACAGAGTAAAGTGCAATTACTCCACAGACAGCCTCACGTGTACACACATACCCACACGTACACACACACACATGCACACAGCAAACAAAACACACACACAATACATATACAAATACGCATACACACACGCTTCAACCTACCAGTACCTTTCTACTGACAAATTCTCCCAAACACATGTGAAGGTAGACACACACAGGCAGCCACTCCTACCAAAATTCTAACTATAAATTCTTCCTATGACCTTAAATGATACTATGTCCGACCACACACATGCATAAACAGCC
>NC_068981.1:50794240-50798197 GCF_001194135.2 Octopus bimaculoides | reverse complement strand
TATATATATATACATATATATATATGTGTGTGTGTGTGTGTGTGTGTATGTAGAAAAGATGAGATAGTGGTGCAACAATGCACCAATATTTACTGGAAATAGCAGTATATATACAGGAAAAATGTTATCGGGCAACGAGAATAAAACATTTCATCTTACCTGTAAGAAAAATATTAAATAAACGTACAACCCAGATGTGGATAATCTAGGACCTAGATCTAGAACTTTCCAAATTACGTTTGTTAACGTAACAGTAATGTCACTGATGTAGATGATGCCTTGTGGAACACCATTATTGAATTTCGCTGCGCTTGATTTTACTCATTCGAATATAACGTTTGGGTTCTGTCTGTCAGCAAACACTTGATCTATAGTAGTAAATTTCCAGAGACAGCACTGTTGGATAGTTTTTTCAAGAGTATCTTATGATCCATCCTGTCAAAGGCCTCACTGAAATCAGGGTAGATAGCATTTGAGTTGGAGCCCTTTTCAAAGCTCTCAAAATATCATCGAAGTGATGCAGGAGTCTTTTTTCTCTTAGTGCGTCGGCAGATATATTTTCTCGCGTTGGGAATCCTGTCAGATTTTGGAATTCCGTGCAATGCGTGTTATTGGGATTCCGTGTTATGCGTGTTATGTGATCAGTTTACTATTTGGTGGTGTTGATGTTGATATTATTATTGATGTTGATATGATATTATTGATGTTGGTATTATTGTCGTTTGGCCATCGCTGGTAATGTTTGTCTGGATTATGCGTCTAGTGTTAGGTAGATGTGTGAAGATGCAGTCATTACGTGTGCAGTGCCTGTGACGTAGTGAATAACAGCATATTTTCGGGTTTCTTGTTAGCATCGTGGGGCACGCATTCTGTTTAATAGATTTTTTAAAGTCTTTTTTTGTTATACTACAGTAGGATTGAGGTGGCGATGTGGGGGAAGCAGTGGTATATTATTAGTATTTGAGGTAGTAGAAGACAATGCTGGCAGCGGTGGTGATGACGATGGTTTTTGTGATAATTATGGTGGTTGCTGTGAGAGTGGTGAGTGTGAGAGAGGTGAAGAGAGACTATCGTACAGTAAATAAGCTATTATGCTGGAATTTAGAAATGACTCTTCCTCTTGCTGTTTTTGTTGTTGCCGTTCATTAATTTTTGGCTGTTGTTGTTGATCTGCTTCTTGTTGCTGTTCATGATATTTTGGCTGTTGTTGTTGTTCATTGTTTTCTGGTTGTTGTTGCTGTTCATGATTTTCTGGCTGTTGTGTTTGTTGTCGTTCATGATCTTCTGGTTGTTGCTGTTCATTTTTTTCTGGCTGTTGTTGTTGTTGTTGTGCTTAACCGATATTTGAAGAGTAAATATATCCAAGTTTTTTCAAAATGACCATGAATTAGTTTGAAGGAAACCTCAATACGTTTTACTTTGCTGCGTATCTGATTAACAGATCGCATGTTGAGTATTTCAGTTGTATCTTCGGCAATCTCATTTAGACACGAAATGTTTATGTTTTCTGTTTGGGAGAGAGAAAACCATGTGCTTATCAAGAGGTCAATTTCATTTGAGACCAATTTTGTTTGTTGTAAGCCTGTTGGTTAGTCGTCATGATTTTTGTCTTGGCTTTGTTTTGTTTTAGATATATGTATATATTCTTACTTATGTGTGAGGTTTTGGTTATCTGAAGATATTAAAGTAGTGTATATATAGATATATTCTCTCTTATGAGTGTCAGTTTTTTTATGTTTGTTTATAAAGGAGTAGTTATTTAGGTAGATAATAATTTGTAACCCCACCACATATATATATGTATATATGCACAAAAACATATACACACAGATATATGTATACATGTATATAGGCATGTTTCATTAAATACGCGAATACTGTCAAATTTTCTATCTAACCATCTGTCCATCTATCTATCTATCTATCTATCTATCTATCTATCTATCTATCTATCTATCTATCTCTCTATCTCTCTATCTATCTCTCTCTATATATATCCAGGCATCTGTTTCATTCCATTTGCCTCGGTTTCATCTGATTCAGTTGGCCGTCTTTCTGCCGTTGTACCTTTGCTGCTAAATTTTATTTTTCAGTCGCATATGATATATAAATGAAAGCTCGCTAAAAACTATCTTGTATAGCGTGCTAGAAATAGCGGCGATCACAGTTATAATTGTGAGGCTTATAGCGTTCGAAGTAGCCATACCAACTAAATCAGTTCTTCATTAAAAAGAATAAGTAAATTATACTGGTGTATTAAAGAATTTTCATTTTGTCAAAACTAGGAAACTGATAATGTTCTTGAAATTGTGCCTCGTATCAAAGTTATACAGCTATTTTGTTTAAACATGAAACGAAAATATCGTATAAGTGAAAGCTAATTAATAACTATCTTGTTTAGCGTGTTAGAAATAGCAGCGATCACATACTTATTATTGTAAGGCTTATAGCGTTCCAAGTAGCCATACCAACAAAATCACTTCTTCATTAAAATAAAAACATAAAAATTATACCGGTATATTAAAAAATTTTCATTTTATCAAAAATGTTCATATAACAAACACCGCAAACTGATAATATTCTTGAAATTGTGCCTCGTATCAAAGTTATACGGTTACTTTCTGTGATAGCATGCATTCATTCAACACAAAATCACTCAAAAATTATGCCGGTATATTAAAAAAATTTCATTTTATCAAAAATATTCATTTATCCAACTCCGGAATCTGATAATATTCTTGAAATTGTGTCTCGTATCAATGTTATATAGCTGTTATTAAATTATCATTAATGAAAATAGAGGCGAGCAAGAATGAATGAGAGACTGTTGCCAATAAAAAACATAAAATGTTGTCTACAACGGACTAAGAATGTTTATTATTAAACATTAAAATCTACTCGGCAATGAATGCGATGAATATTTAAATTCATGAAGAATTGGACTCAATGAATGCAATAAATATTTAAATTTGCGAAAATTTTAAGTTAAAAAAATTCAATAAATTCAGAAATCAAAATTATAGGCAATTTTTAGAACACGAATTTATAAAAATATTTCCAGAGGGTCAAGCTTTTAATATTGCTTTCTTTTAGTATTTTTAGTAATTGTTTCTCAATTATAATATAGATATATGTACACACACACACACACACACACACACACAGACACACAGAGACACACACACACACACACACACACACACACGCACGCACGCACGCACACACACACACATACACACACACACAATGTATATGTTTGTATGTGTAGATTTATTTTATGTGTATCTGGAACAGCTGTCATACTTTTTTGATGTTGCTTTGAGTTAAGTAGTATGTGTGTTTTTATGTCCTCACTCAACTGCAGTTTATTTAACATCGTTACCAAAAGTATGCTACATAGAACTGGTGAGGAGTGGCGACTATGAATAATCTGGATATTATATATCCAAACATATAGACAAGTATGTGTGCATATATAAATAAATGGCAGTCAAATTTTATAATATAGAATATTAAAATCTATCTCTTTGTAAAGTAATATAATTTCAAATATCATTTGTGATGTTAGGAAAACACATATACACGAGCTACAAAGGTGCGAATAGGTACAAAAGGTAGCTTAACCTAAACGGTCATGCCGACTCGTAAGGGCCGGTTTCCCGGCTTCCGTCGAATATAAATTCCCTACGTGAACAGGACACCGAGTCCGCGCAGCATTGCTCATTTTTCCCAGATGACTGGATTAGATTAACGTGAAATGAAGTGTTGTTTTGTTCAAGAACACAATGTGTCGTCCGGTCCAGTAATCGAAACTACAATCTGATAATCAACACTCTAATCACTAAGCCACGTCCCTCCACTTTAATGAGTGAGAGAGAGAGAGAGAGAGAGAGAGAGAGAGAGAAAGAGAGAGAGATAGAGAGTGAGAGAGAGAGAGAGAGAGAGAGGGAGAGAGAG
>NC_068981.1:50787419-50794230 GCF_001194135.2 Octopus bimaculoides | reverse complement strand
GGGAGAGAGAGAAAGACGGAGAGAGAGAAAGGGCTTAGAGGTATGTAGAAGTTTTTTTTTTTTTTTGATTAAATACGGAGTGAGTAGAAAGAATAGAGTGAAAGAAAATTATGTTAGCAAACGGGGAAAGTTTTAAAGAAAACAATCGATTGATTGAGACAAGTTGATGTCTGAAAACACACTGTTCTTGAAATATTGTGCATTATAGAGCAAGTTCTACTCTCAGTTCTATTCTCTTCAGAAACAATTACTCCTTGAGTTTGGAGCTTGGAATTCTGATTTATAAAGGCGATATTCTGTCAAATCATTTGTGGTGGAATTTTGCATGTTTTCTAATGTAAACATCTGTCGATCATGGCGATTCTATATTACTTCTCCAATGTAGAGATTTCAAGGTTTGCTTTATACGCGGACACATGTTATTTAGTCTACATTTCCAGAAAAGAATAACATGTTCTTATCAGTATTGCATAGCATGACGTCACATGTAACCTCGGCAACTGAAATTTTTCTCTTAATCGAATAAAATATGATAAAACATGGCTGGTCTCTGTCAACGATGCTATATATTATTGTAAGTCATGTTAGCTTCATGTCCTTGTGTTTCCCGACGAATTGTTATAGAAAAAATGAAAATGATCATGTACTTTGAACGAAATGAAAATGTTTACCGACATAACAGCAAAAAATCCCAGGAAAATATAAACCTCATTAAAAATATTCTGCCTATATTCAAAGATGTGCGGTTAGGGTTTGTGTGTGTGTGTGTGTGTGTGTGTGTGTGTGTGTGTGTGTGTGTGTGTGTGTGTGTGTGTGTGTGTGTGTGTGTATGTTTGTGTGTGTGTATATGTGTGCGTGCGTGTGTATGTGTGCGTGAGTGAGTGACTGTGTGCGTTTGTGTGTGAAATAGGGAGAGAGAAAGAGAGAGAGAAAGAGAGAGAGAGAGAGAGAGAGAGAGAGAGAGTGTGTGTGTGTGTGTGTGTGTTAGTGTTAGAATAACAATTAGAATATAATTAATGATAACTACATATCCAAGAAGAGTAACTAGTGCGCAGTAACAGCATGGATCATATCTCTGTAAAACAAACAATCAGCACCGTAATCTAACAGTACTTTCTTTGCTATTTCATACTTGAAATGAGATGTATGAATTCCGTTTTAAGATGTTTATCTACCACTTCTCACATGATACCCTGATGGTGAAACACCAAAGCATATCAATGTCATTTAAAGTTTGATTTCTTATAATATATCAACCCTCTTTTAAGACACATATATACTACAGAATCCATGTAATTAGCACGTAACGTCTTTATCAACATTAGCAACATAATACTTAACGATATACATTTAGAATTGGATCCCAGAACACTCCATAGAGAATTCTTTGCTTCAACAATGTAACGTTGCAATTAAATGTTAAATCAGTCTCAAAATTAATGATCTATGAAATATCTCAGTAAATGCTTTTAACGTTGACAATAGTAATTTATTGAAGAAGGTAGTGAATTCGAACAAAGCACAGTATGTACTCAATTAACAAATGAACTTTGATTTAAAAATGTTAAAATGTTACGAGAAAAGACTTTATTGAAAACGCAAATATAAATACCATTTACAGATGTTACTGTTTTACTAGCATTTTCAACATTCGTAGGATAGTATGGTAAGTTCCACAAAATCCAAAAATATAGAACGTTTGCATGACTAAATTGCGTGTATAGTTTGTATTTAGAAAGTAGGAATTAATTCCGCTACAACTTTTGTGAAATTCTGGAAATAGTAATTGGTAAATACAGAATGCGGATTTAGGGACATGTTAAAACGTCGGTGAATAAATAAATTATCAGAAACTAGAAGAAATTGAGTTATATTCGAGGAAAGTGCTCCATTTTATCCTTTATGTGCAGAGGACTGCATTGTTTCACGCTAGACGAATAATGAAATTTATGAGATTGATAACAAAATGTTGATTAACTTGCTTTATATATTGTTAATATCACTTTCTATTGCTTTAGCCAAATTATATAAGACGCAAGAAATTATGCTTTTGCCGCCTTAAAACATTTCCAAACATAGTAACGTGTTTCGAGCGTAAAATAGTGCAATTATGTGTCTGAATATGTTACTGACTGAATTAGCGTAGAACTAAGTGTTCGATAGTACTTGCTACTCAGGTACATCAACATTTCGTTTTAATATAGGTGCACGTTTGATTTTGGTGAAAAGGTATTCATTTGGTCGAATAAGCCTGCATAATTTATTAGGTCCATGTGCATATCTATAGAACAGATCTAAGTGGACTTAAATTAATAGCATTGGACACGACACTATATAATGTCACACTACCGTTTGGGTTGCCAATAATCAGTTCGTCTTAGCTAGGACTAGTAATGTATTCTATATGTAGAATACTTATAATTTACTTGATCCGTTGCAATAGAAATAGTAGCAGAAGCGAAATGACTTCAATAGCAATAAAAATTAAATTTAGGTAATAGTATAACGTTCGCCAAGGAAGGCCGAAATCACATGATCTGGAAGTTCCGATGGCAGTGGAAGACGATTATCGCCCGCCAGTGATATAAGCACGATTGCTTTTATGCACCAGAAGTCTGTGTGAGCTGTTTCCCCAGAGTGAATAACAGTATTCTGTGTTAACATAACGCCCATGTCAAGACGGAGATAAACATTATCATTTGGTATAAATAATGCATCTGTCGCTATTAATTGTTTGTTAAATAATATTAGTATACAACATTTTTAGAACACTTTCTGAATTCATCTTCCTCCTTTAAAAGCGTAGTCATGACAACGGAAGTGACATTTGCTCAACTTCAATTAAAAAAGAGAAATATTTCATACATTATATTAAATTAAGACATTTTATTCAATATAATTAAATTTTTGAATGTCATTGATATATTCTGAAATGGAGATGGCTTAAGACAACACAAAAATCAACTCAGGTGAATTTGCAATAAAACGTAGAGATAAAGAAATATGAGGATGAATCTCGACGTATAAATTTTACATCTGGATTAAACGCTTATCACAGGCATACATAGTTGTGTATCATAATGCGTGCATGTTTTCAATGCAAGAGATTCATAAGACTGACAGCGTGTTGTGTGCGTGCATTCATATATAATGAAAAGGGAAAGACACGAATCAAGAATGCAATAAAGAAAATAACATATTCATGTTTATTAAACATAACATTTTGTTGTAATGAAAAACTCAGTATCGCGAGTGTTCAATGTGCAAAATTTGATGCCTCCTTTAAAGACTGCTTCCTCGTTGCTCGTTATGTATAAAATAGCACCGATATTTCAAAGCATTTGAGGTTTTCGTCATTTTGCCTTCACACTTCAAGAATACTCTTCATATAAAAGTGTTTCCTACACAAACATTTAATATAAGTTTGTAATATTATTTAATAAATTCTTCGCAAGGACTCGTTTGAATTTTTTTCACTTTCATTCTTCATGTATCCACTGGAGATGCCTATATTCATAAATATAGACATCTTCTTTGGCATCAGAATCTCTCTCTGCTTGCTGCCTGAAAATAATCTTCTGCTAGTTACAGAGTAAGTTTCACTTATTTACTGTCCGCTTGACATGAATAGATTAGGATTTATTTTCTTTAGAAACTGTTTCTTTCTTATGAATTTGATATTTGTAATATATATAACACAAAATGCATCGTGCGCAGCATAGTTCAGCGTTGTTGGGCTTAAAATGGTTTTCATGACACAATATGCCATGTGAAAAAGACACACATGAAAGATATATCAATAAACCTCCAAGTGAAAGAAATTTGAATTACATACGTAAGAACTTACAGAGAAATGCCAGTAATATAAACAAGGGAGCGCAATTTTAGAGCAAAGTGAGCGAGCTAGAGAGTGAGAGAGTGAGTGAGAGAGAGGGAGAGAAAAAGAGTGAGGTGTGTGAGAGAGAGAGAGAGAGCGAGAGATGAGGAGAAAAAGGAGAATGACAAACTGATGTAAGCTAATGAAGTTTATAAAAATTCTTATTCCTTTGTCATCCCAATTTCTTATTACCGCTCTGTACTCGACTGACGCTTCGTACAGAAGCATATATATATATATATATATATATATATATATATATTGACTTTTAACACCCGTACCTAAGCGAAATATTAATATATATGTATATATATATATATATATATATATATATATATATATATATATATATATATATATCCACACATATGGACGGATAGATAAATATATAGATATATGTGTTCAGTTAAATGCTTAACCGAACGCATTTAACTGAACATTGTAGTGATTGAAATGAAACAAGAGTTACTGACAATAGGAAATGAATTTTTATCTGTGGGCCATTACATCAAATTTTAGTGAGTTTGTGACGGAACATAACACAAGGAAGCGTATTTTTGTTTTTAACTCTTATTACAACTATGTTGGACACAGAAAACATGAAATCTATAAGCATCCATCTTGAGAAAGGATTAATTCACTCTTCTTGGTGGAATAGACAGGTTCCTGGAAAAGATCCTTTGTTCAATTTTGGAAAATGTTCACGTGCGAATTTTTTTTTATCTCAATGTTGACACGCAATGAAATATTTAGATATCTATTAGCTGGTGCAAGTTGGATAATCTTCTGAAAGCATCTGTTATTTCTGAAATCTTTGTAATATCTATCCAACCACAGACGAAAGCAAAATCCCACGAAAATTACCACACAGCCTTTTATACAAAGAGACTAAAATGGCACCAATCCAGTCTTGAGGAACTTTCTCAGTTCTCCAACAGTGACAAGTTAATATATATAAGAGTTCAAATATTTTGTCACCCATACATACATACATACATACATACATACATACATACATACATGCATGCATACATACATGCATGTATATTACATACATACATACATACATACACACAAAGAAATAAGATCCCACCATATAGTAGAAGCCATAGCCACTCATATTAAAAAGAAATACTGGTGGAATGTACCAGTGAAGACCTCAATAAAATGTAAGCACAACAGACATGATATAATGACTTAGGATAGAGATGAGAAACTGTACACAGTTGTGGAAATTATCTGCCTAGCGGATGTAAAGCCGAAGATTAGTGATAAAGAGAACGTTTATACTGAACAATTAAGAAATCTGCAGTTACTCTATCTAGATTACAAGTTCAGATTTATACCTGTAATTATTGGAGGCCTGGGATATGTAACACATTGCCTAAATACTAATTTTGAGAAACTATTAATATCTGTAAAACTTTCCAGAAGTTTATCATTTAAATATATTTGAATATGTTTAGATACGCAACTATATACACGAGAATACATACATGAAACAAAGAAATCTGCACAAACATACATACATACATACATACATACAAACATACATACAAAAATACCCTGTTGTTGATGTTGAAATTCAAAAAAGAAGCCTTGGATGTATGTTAGAAACTGCTTCTTTTTCTATTGGCAAGACATCTTGAAATAAATTGAATAATGACATACATGCATACATGTGTACATACATACGTACATACAGACGTACATACATACATGTATACATCAGTATATCTGTGTACATATAATTTGCACAGATCATGTTAGTGCTATAAGTCTGACGTGGGCAAATAAAATGTAGATAGGTAGGATTAACTTCTACCGTATCATAAAATGCAGATTCAATTTATTTCTTATAAACAAAAACGAAAGCTCACCTAAATCTCCGTAGTTGAGATATTTTCCGTCGTTCACATTGATTCTGTTTTTTTTTAAAAAAGATAAAACAATATAATTTGATTCACGTATGATATTCTATTAACAAAAACCATTCATCCAGTAAATTGATTGTTTTCCATTTATTTTAATTGCTTTATAAAGTATATTACTTCTTAATTAATGTATACCTTTTGTCATATGGCAATTTCAAAATAGTAATTTTAGATTAATTGTGTTTTCTAATAATATATCTCAGATTTAATACACTGCTAATCACATTTATGAATATATGTTAATAGAAATGCAAATAAATATGCATTCGGTCATTCACACGACAACAAACAATCACCACATTCATATATCTATATCTATACATACCTATATACATATACAAACATACATACATACATACATACATACACACGCACACATACATATCTATATATATATATATATATATATATATATATATATATATATATATATAAATAGATAGATAGATATATAGATAGATAGATAGATATAGATAGATAGATAGATAGATAGATAGATAGATAGATAGATAGATAGATAGATAGATAGATAGATAGATAAATAGATAGATAGATAGATAAAACTTACTTGGAAAAGGTGAAGTGGCGTTCGATCATATAATAATATAAACAATATATAAACATATGCATATATCCATACATATATGTACATACCTACATCTATATGTATACATACATGCATATATGGGTACAGAACATCAAAAAAACCTTAAACACAATGAGAAATGAAAACAGACGAAAATATTAAACGAACTTTTTTTCGAACAACGAAAAATGTAAACAGAGAAACGAGACATGCAACATAAAGAGTATAACCCTTCGTCAGTTGCCCCTGTTCCATCTACTCCGCGTTTCGAAGGCGAGGACAATACGCAACTTCGTTGGAACAGTCCTTCCCGCAAAGCAAATTAAGTAAAATTTAGAATTTTTTTGCGGAGGGTGAAAATGTTAACAAGAACAGGACAGTGAGAACAAGACAGTAAAAATAGTAAGAACAGGA
>NC_068981.1:50784689-50785550 GCF_001194135.2 Octopus bimaculoides | reverse complement strand
TATATATAGATAGACCTGGTGCATCTATCTATCTATCTATCTATCTATCTATCTATCTATCTATCTATATATATATATATGTATAGATGCGCCAGATCATGAGAACTCATTTGAAGAGTGCCTCCAAAAAATGAGAGACGTTTTGACGAATCTTGACAATGACCTGCTCATACTTCCCTTAGGGGATTTCAATCTCCCTTATGTAAAATGGCCAGAGGGTTGTCCCCTTTCAAGTATGTCACTTGAAATTCGGAAGCATGCAGAGTCTTTGCTTGGCTTCACTAACGTACTCTTTGTGGAGCAGATGGTACATCACCCCCACAAGGGGAAAGAATATCCTGGACCTATGTTTGAAAAAGGCTCGGTACTCATATATGACGTGAAAGTGACACCGACGCTTCTTTCGGAGCATAATTTAATAGAGCTAGTGATGTATGGACCACAAAAGACCACGGACATACGAAATACTAGAAATGCTCATCTCATCTCTAGCCTGCATTTCCCAAAAGCTGAGTGGAAGGGCATTGAGAAAGAGGTCCTGAAATATGTAACTGGTCCACCATCCTCTATGTGGCCTGTATGTTTTCTGTACTCTGTTTATCATTTTCTCCACGTTTTTTGCAACGTCCTGTACCCAGATATGCATCTATATATACATGTATATGTAGGTATGCACATACATGTACGTATATATGCATATACTCACATTTTATTTGTATTATTACATGATCGAACGCACGCGTCATCTTTGCAAGTAAGTTTTAACTATATATATATATATATATATATATATATACAAAGATAAATAGATAGATAGATAGATAGATAGATAGAGAGAGAGAGAGAGAGAGAGAGAGAGAG
>NC_068981.1:50782930-50784679 GCF_001194135.2 Octopus bimaculoides | reverse complement strand
ACAAAGATAAATAGATAGATAGATAGATAGATAGATAGATAGAGAGAGAGAGAGAGAGAGAGAGAGAGAGAGAGAGATGGAGGAAGAGATATGCCCCTCACCCCTCAAAACATTTTTCTATTTAACGTGCTTGCTTCACATGTAAGTATTAGCAGCTGAATATCCACAAATGTGATATTAAAACTGGAATGACTGCCACCATAAACATTCTCGTTAAGGAGTCACCTGCGGCAACACAAGAGAAAGTTAAAAATGCTACACATCCAAACTATTGAGCCTTACTTTCTGTAACATTACATAGTTTGTGATGAAAAAAAGTGTCTCGTTTTATGTACTTCATGAAAATATACTCTTATCTCTTAAACAATGAGATAAAACAACCAATATAAAATTACGAAATAGGCAAAAATATTATATGCACAAATTACATTAGAAGTCACAATAACGGGATTGTTTCTGTTTGGCCTTGGTTCTCTCCAAAACAAATTACGATAAAATATAAAATCCATTTTTTCAATATCAAAGTCTCTGATAGGATTACACTGGAATTAATATTAAGACTGTAGTAATATACTCAAATTATATCCACTTCGATCAGAAAATCTTGCATTTTTTCCCATGAAATGTTTAGTCTTCTTGAAATTGCTACACTACACTTATTAATAACAGTCGAAATAACATTAACTGTCTCAGAATATTTCACCGAGTGAGTAAAATAGAATATTTGCAAAGGAATTGCAACAGTATCAATAATGTTAGTCTCTCATATACTGTAGTGCAGTGTACATCACGAAAGGTAGTCCTGAACCGGAGTTTGTTTTGTAACAAACACAAGATGCTTGTACATATAGAAACCCGAGTAAATATAAATGCAGCTTAACATACGCATCTGGAACTGAATCTTGCCATTAAGAGTTCCGAATTATTATATATGAGAATTATCCAATTTGTGGGTCATAAACGTTCGTTGAACGAACTACAAATATGACATTCTTCGTGGAAGATGTCACGAGTCACTAAAAAATAAATAAATAAATAAATAAAAGCAACTATTAATGAGTATTGAACGTAGTCAAGGAAATCAGTGTAATATAATAGTGAATTGTATTTATGATCAGAGATGCAAATTCGTCGTTAAAATTTCCCAAACATTATTATATCACTACGTCTGTTATTGATGTCATTAATCATTATAATCATTAAAAATAAACGCATAGATTAGAGCTATTATATCAATATATAATAGACCTGTTAAAAAATTATAAATATATTCTTTTCTATTCTAGGCACAAGGCATAACATTTTGGAGGAGGTGGCCAGTCGATTAGATCGCCACCAGTACGCAACTGGTACTTAATTCATCGAATCCAGAAGAACGAAAGGCAAAGTCATCCACAGCGGAATTTGAACAAATGATAAATATATTACCTACTGTACACCAGGGACACGGAGGTGCTTCTAGTAGCTGTGGTAGCTTGGTTTATATCAAAAGCAGAGATAGAACATTCTTCAGCCAATGAAAAATATTAAGGAATATTTCAGGAATATAAAAACTGTATATATAAAAAGCAAAGCCCAAACATTTTGTGAAATCTCTTCCCAAAGGTTACTGTCTTACGACTTTCTAAAAAGGTTCGTTTCTCAATCTTAACTTTTTGAGAAAAAAATCTCTCCAAATATTATAACTGTATCAAGGTATTTCCAAAACACTATATATATATATATATATATATATATATATATATATAT
>NC_068981.1:50780479-50782641 GCF_001194135.2 Octopus bimaculoides | reverse complement strand
TATATATATATATATATATGTATATATAGCATCATAAACGGTTGGCCTTTAAGTCATTAGAATAATCATCATGTCAAACCGTTTGGCTTCTGAGGAAGCTAAGTGCTTGTGAAATTCTATTTCTAATATTTCCACTTGATATTTTAATCGCGGCTGTAAGCCGTTGAGAAGCTACTACTTCATACAATATAGAACAAAGGTTCCTATTTGTTTTCTATATCTAAAGAGAGTAAATGCCGACTTGAAGACAGTGCTTAAGCTGATTTTTTTTTTATTGGCAAACAGCTTATTTGATCAATAGCGTCGAGTCGTTTAGTCAGTGAGAGAGGAATACAGTAAGGATGAGTAACTTAGAACTGGGATATCATATTGATTTTGCCATTTTAGAAAACAAAAAAAAAATTCCATCATAAACTGCGTGTGTTTCAAAAGGTTGCAAACGGCACAGTAGTTTCTTTTTATTATAGAACTTTGTCATTTACTAGTTTTGAAAGCTAATATTCTCCCGTTTGAATTTGCAATGTACGTACAAGCTAACACTCTAACACTCCTATAAACATTTCTGCAAGTGTTGCATTATCCCTTCATATTTTTCGGGCCAATGGTATGATTAAAAGACACCTGCGTTTTGATTTCGAGTTTAAGTCTTGGTAAATATTCAACTAACATTGTGCCTATTTAGAAGTAACGGGGATCTTTTCCCTTTGGCCGGCACATTTAGAAAATAATTTCTTGTAACTAAACAATTTCAAAATTCGTATACTGGTAGAATGTGTCACATAAAACATCATTTACTCTTGGCGTTTTTGAGAAAATTGTGTATTTTCGAAGTTATTTCGTGTTAAAGTTGTCGTATTTCGGTAATTTCAACCAATCAATGACGTCTATTGAAATAAAAACAATTACTGCTGTTGTCTGTCAACAACAACTTCCAGCTGTGTATATTTCGTTTGTCACTGTTATTTATGACATATTTCATCTCAGTTACGTTTGTATGAATAAACGAGTGTAGCTGAAGCATGTTTACTTCATGGCACCACCACAATCATTTGTGCATTTCTACTGCTTTTATTTTTTTCCTGTTTTTCCGCTACTATTTTCGGAAAGACATTTTTGCCCCCCCCCCCTCCAATTTCTACATTTTTCACATTTTTCCGTAACTGTAACCCTAAAACCCTAACCCTAACTCTAAAACCTTATCCCTAACCCTAAAACCCTAACCCTGAGCCCCAAACCCTAACCCTGAGCCCAAAACCCTAACCCTAACCCTAACTCTAAAACCCGGATGTCATAAATAACAGTGACGAACGAGATATATACCGCCGATATATGTTGACAAACAACGGCAGTCATTTCATTTAGCTGAATACACGTCATTGATTTCTTGAAATTACCGAAATACAACTTTAACACGAAATAACTTTAAACATATAAACTTTTCTCAACAGCACTAAGAGTAAAATATGTTTTATATGACACATTCTACCAGTGTCCGAAGTTTGGAAGTGTTTAGTTACAAAAAATTAATTTCTCGATGTGCCGTTCAAAGGGAAAAGATCCCATAAAGGTAGTTGCCTATTGTACATGATATGTCGTGGTCTGCAGTATTCTTAGATGTTTCCTCAATCGCGAAACCGTTCCGAATTTAATGTTTTATTGGCATTATTTTCACCTTTTGAATTCTAATTTGAAAGTTCATGATTCTCATAATATGATTTATTAGATCGAATAAAAAGGAACACTTTGCAGTAAGTGTTCCTACTGGTACAGACTATATAGTTATCATACACATTTCGCTGGCCATCTATAGCCTGAAGTGATACTATATTCTAACATACTTGTTCATATGGAAGTAGAACTTGTTTTATAGTAATATATTAGCATCCATTAAACAATGAAAATTGATTACATTTTACTTTAACAGACCAATTCAGAGAGTGAGCTAATTTTCTCGTTATATTCATATTAACTTAAAACGCATCTCCTTCCTTGCCTGAAGCATAAAATCCTAGCACTTACACTTTTATTCATTCATAGTCATGTGAAAGCTATTTGAAACCGTCACTGCTACAATGCTGAACCTATTGTTGAAAGCACATATATTTAACCCCCACTTTCTCTCTCCTCCTCTCTCTCTCTCTCTCTCTCTCTCTCTCTCTCTC
>NC_068981.1:50765919-50780341 GCF_001194135.2 Octopus bimaculoides | reverse complement strand
CTCTCTCTCTCTCTCTCTCTCTCTCTCTCTCTCTCTCTCTCTCTCTCTCTCTCTCTCTCTCTCTCTCTCTCTCACTTCTATCACTTTCTTCACAACTTTTGCAGATCATTTCTTGACATCGTAAAATTCTTCAGCCGAAATCACACTTAGACAGACCAATTCAAGCAGTGAGTTAGTTTTTCGTTAGATTCAGATTAATGCTTCTTCTCCCTTTTTCGGTTAAATCTTAAATTTCAAGGTGGGCGGTGATGCACTCTTTCCACTCACTCTTCTATCTTCCCTGGTGTTCAATATCTACTACCTCACTTCCGTGTTTACAACCATCCCTGAGCAGTCCTCCTACTCTCCCTGTCAATTGAATGTATTATACTGAACTTGTGTTAAATCGCTTCCTCCCCTACCTAGTATATCTTCCCTTTCTTTACCTTTTATCTATTTTTTTCTGTCCCCCTCTCTCTCTATATATATCTTCTACTAGCTTTGTTTTTTTTATTTTATTTTCATTTTATGTATTTCATTTTATTTTTCAATATTTTATTTATTTATTTTTAAAAATATTAAAAAAAATATTTATTTATCTTTTAAATTTATGTTTTTTAATTTATTTGTTCCCTTCTGTCAATGCCGGAGTGGTGAGGGGAGTTGAGCACCCTTTATTTATAAAATGCCCCAGTGACCTGCGCATGCCCAACTCCTTCGCCAATCCAACAGGAGAAGAGTGGAAAAAGGCGAGTATCTGGTGCCTTCAAATAACCTAGGATAGCAAGCAGCCTAAGAGAAGGAACACTTTGAGTTCAAAACTAGGGGAGCAAAGTCCCAGCCGCCTTGGCAGACTACCTTGATAGAGATGGGGTCTCGATTAAAATACCGGTTGGCAGTAACCTAAAACACACCTCATTTATGAGTGAAAATGCCAAACAATATTGATGACGATAACGTTGTGAACAGGACTGGAACCAATGGTGAAGGTGCTGCACTTTGGTAGACATAAGAGGACTAAATAAGTAAACATGATGGAAATAGAGTGTTACTACCGGATCATCCCAGTGGATGCGCATGATGTGCCTGTCAGAGGGTACAGTAAATGAATGCACAGTGAATGGAAGGCAAAATTACTGAACAGAGATTATGTGACGAAGCCAGATCAATATGAAAGAACGAATGGGTAACAGATTTGGAAATAGAAGCTACTAAAAGAAGGAAATCGGGGGAGGCTTGGCATGCGAGAAACGGAAGTGGGATAGTGGAAGAGATGGACAATTGTTCGCAACAATATAATACCGTGAATTGTGAAAGAATTGAGATCAGTGACTACTCAAACAATGAAGATCAGGTAATAATAGACGGAATTTTGGATCTATAAAATACAGAAGGGATAGAAATGATGTGCGACTTTAAGAAGGCTAACCAATGAAGACTAAATCAAGAGACGAGTTAAATGAATAATGTACTGATACACATTGAAACAAAGAATATCACACAAACAAATAATCTTATCAAGGCTGCTAGTAGGACTGTGGTGGGAAGGATGGGATTGAGAATTACTGAGAATAGAACAGCGACGGATGGAATAGGAAATAAACAACCAAGGCGGCAAAAAAGAATATAGAAGATATAAACTCCTTGAAGATTGTAGTGTCAATACTTATCAGGAAAAGAAATCGAGAACTTAAGAATGAATGGAAATTCGAAAAAGATAGGTAGAAGTATGGTGTAGATACAAACGGCCTGAATGCTATAATTGAAGAACTGAAGCAGCACATGCATGCAAACAAAGAAAAGCTAACTAGGTTTGAACAACGGAGTAAGCAATACCATCAAAGCAAATTGTCTAAAACCAACTCAAAAAGATTTTACCAAAAAGTAATGACGATAAATACGTGCATGATTAGTCCCTGATGCTGATGAAAGTCGGCTTTTCTGGGGTAAGATATTGAGTAAACAAGAACAACATAATACTACAGCTGAATGGTTCTGCAGCTTGAAACAAACAGCTTCTTATCTCCATCAAGAGGCAATTCACTTCACAGAAGACACTATCACAAATATGAGATAAAAAATAAGCAATTGGAAAGTAGTAGGACCTGATGGTGTGCAGGGATTTTGGATAAAAATGTTCAGTAGTTACCATAAATTGCTCGCAGAGCAATTTAATGTAATGCTCAATGGAGAAGAAATCCCGGGTTGGTTGACAAAAGGACGAACGGTGTTGTGCCTGATGGATGCATCAAAGGGAAATGCTGCCGACAGTTACAGATCAATGTTCTGCCTCCCAATAATGTGGAAGTTACTGTCAGGAGGAATTGCTAAAGAACTATAAATTTCTTGATGAGAACGATATAATACCGCCCGAACAAAAAGGCCGTAGAAAGAGATGCAGAGGTACGAAAGATTAACTATTCATAGACGAAATGATAATGCAAAATAGTAAACGAAGTTTATTCAGTCTTGATTTCTATTTTTGTATGAATATATTTTTTTTGTTTATACGTCCTTGGTCTCTGGTATTGACTGAACAAAAGTGATAAAAATTGGAATTTGGGAGTCTTCTTCCGGCACATATGACGAAGTTTCTACGTAATCGTATATGTGTAGTGCTGGGGTCCTGTACTTGTTGTCTGTTTCTAAGCGAGAGTTTCGCTTGGCCTATGTAATCCACTTTAAATTTGTTACATTTAATAGCATATATTAAATTTTTTGACACACAAATAAGATGGCTTATGGTAAAAATATATCCTGGTTTAAATTTATAGTTATTATCTTTAATGAGGTTGATGCAAGTCCCTTAGGGTGGCCACACTTTTTGACTTATGGTGTGATGTTTGTGGAGAGTAATTTAGCACTGGTCAGTATTTTCCTGAAGGATTTTGATTGTCTTGGGCTTTTAATTATTTTGTGTATTTCGAGTGCTTATTTCATTCATGGGTCTTGTCTCAGTCGTAGAATGTTTTGGTGGATAATGTAAACGTCTGCGATTTGTTCGGTTGTGTGTTGTAATAAAGGGTAGAGTATTGGGTTTATTTGAAGTGTTTTTTTCTCTTTGTTTTACATGCGTCTTGAATATCTGTTGCTTTGACACGATCTATTCCATTGACTGTGGATATAGACGGATATTTTCCCTCGATTAGTATTTGTTTTAATTCCTGGAATCTTTTATTCCGTTTGAAACAGTTGTGAAGATTCTACTTGAAATATTAGAAGGAATATTACTCTTTGTGTGTTTGAGATGCGATGAGGATGACAGTAGAGATGAGAATGTGTTGGTTGGTAATAAATGTCTGTTTCAATGTTTTTGCCTGTTTTGATAAATAGAATGTCCAGGAATAGTAAATATTTATCTAAATTCTCTCTATAGAAAGAGCGCGTGGATTAGTATTCATAGTATTTGGTTCACGATCACAAGGACGTGAATTCGATTCCTGTCGACACTTTGTGTTCTTGAGCAAGACACTTTATTTGTTGTTCCTCCAGTCCACTCAGCTGTCAAAAATGAGTACACATGTATTTCAAAGGGCCAGTTTAATCACACTCTGTGTCAAGCTGTATCTCCCTAAGAACTAAGTAAAGGGTACACGTGTCTGTGGGGTTAATTTAACGAGCAGACTGTTCCCTTTATCAGATCACTGGAACACATGCCATAGAGACAAATGGGGTGCCAGAAGATAAAAACGGCAATTTTTGAATTCCAATCATAAGCAAGATAATTGCAGCATAGCTCTGCGTCATCCTACCTCAACTTTTGAAAATCAGAGACATCTGTGAAACTGGTCAAGTCTTTAAAAGTATAAAAATAAAAAATGTAAGCAAATCCCAGTGCATTTCTAGCTACTTATACATGCACACACGCGCACACACACACACACACACACACACACACACACACACACACACACACACACACACACACACACACACACACACACAATTGGGGCGGCCTCACTTTTTGATTATTGGTGTTGATATTGTGGAAAGTAATTTAACGCTGGTGAGGGATTTTTTGAGGGACTTTTGATAGTCTTTTGCTTTTGATTATTTTGTGTATTTCGAATGCTTATTTAATTCCTGGTCCTGTCCTAGTTGTGGAATGTTCTGGTGGATAATTTTGTAAGCTTCTGTGTTTATGTGTTGCAATAAAGGGTAGATTATTGGATGAATCTAGAGCGTTTTTCGTAGTTGAATATCTTTTCTTTGGTACGTTCAGTTGTCTATCAACATTAGTGGATATTGTCTTTTAAGTAGTATTGTTTTGTTGCAATTGCTGGATATATTTATTGCGAATTTCAGAGATTGATACAATTGTGCAGATTGTTCTTGCTAGATTAAATGGAATATTATTCTTCGTATGTTTGGGATGGCATAAATAGAACAGTAGGTATTGATTAGAATCTCTTTGTAGTGAATGTCTGTTCGAATGTTTTTTTTTATGTTTCGATGATTAGTTTGTCCAGGAATGGTAGTTGAGTTGTACTGTATATGCCGTGTATATTGTATATACTGTTGATTAAGTTTTGATATCCATAAGTTGTTTTAAACTTAACCACACAATTATTTTCTATAACAGTTGACGGAATACATTTAGAGCATTGATTGTTTGGTACTCTCACTAGACATTTTCATTCTCCCGTGTCAACCTTAACTTGCGATGCCAAACATTGTCACTTGATATTAACGTACAGACGTAGCGGGAACCTACAAAAATTTCTAAGATCTGTCATGTGACTATCCTCTACCAATCAACTCCTATCCAAAACATACTAATTTGAGCCATGTACTAGCTATAAAAGTAGGACAAGCTTCAAACACTAGTCAGAATCAAGACAGTTGTGACATAATCCTCGTCTTTCTATCTCAACTTTTGTAAATCAGTTAAATCTTCAAATATGATAACATTTAAAAAAATATTCTCAGTGCATTTTCAACATGCATCATATATATATATATATATATATATATATATATATATATATATATATATATATATATATATGTATATAACAGTGTGTGTGTTTCCTTGCGTGTATGCCTGTGATATTTTTTGTATATAACTATTTAACTATATAACCAGGCAATCCTAATGGTAAATAATAGAAATAGTAAATATATGAATAATATTTCAAGATTCATTATAATTGTCGGCCATTAATGTCTAACAACATTATATACTATCGACGTTCATCTTTCTGTCGGCTATACAATGTCAACGTGGTAAAACAGTGTAATGTATTTCATTGTACTTGGAAGCAATTTACGAGCGACTACCAATTACAGCTGCTGTTCAATATGAACGGCTTAGAAGAATTGTCTGTTTCAGTTTCAGTTGTGTCTATAGCATCATATGAAACACAGTTGGAGCTAATCTGTGTCCTTCATCATAAAAAGAATAAGTAACGCATTTTCCACTTTATAGATTCTTATCCCTGAAAGGACAATAACTGGGATAAAAACTGTATTCTGTGCCAACTTGTCTTCTAACAACACATGTCAGTAATGCATGGAAATTCCTGAAAATACTTTGTGAAACACCGGAGATCAATAGAACAGGATTACTGCAAAAGCTATTGCAAGGATAAAGAAAAAAAAAACAAAAAAAAAACACAAGTATTGCGATTGCACAATTAGAGAAAAAGCTCCAGGTTTATCTACAATAAGTATTTTTGAACATTTGTACTTCACAGAATTAATCTACATACCCTACCAATTCACTCCAGTCGTGTACAAAATATAGCATCTCATCTCAACATGTCATCCTATGTGAAGACTCACGTTGATTAACTTCAAAACGAAAGCAGTACATAATAAATGACGAAAATGTCTCGACGTTATTGAACACAAAAGCAATCGGAAGCAACCGACAGCTACAAAAAATTCTTTTTTCATTGTTTTTTACTCATTGATGAATGCAACTGAATGTCAAGTGAATCGCACACAACCGTTCAATATGAATGAACGCTTTTGTACGATTGACTTGACATATTAATGTTCTTGTTTACAGGCTAATTATATAACATCTCTCTTTATCTATCTATCTATCTATCTATCTATCTATCTATCTATCTATCTATCTATCTAACAAACATGCGCAGTCGAATACACGCAAACACACACTCGCACAGACACACATACAGACACACTAACAAAAACACACTTTTATATTACTCTTTACAGCTTTACATTTACAGTTGTTACAGTCATTAGAATACAGCCATGCTGCGTCGCCGCCTTCCATAATTTCGGTAGAATGAATCGACTTCACTACTTATATGTTTCACCCTTGTACTAATTCTTTCGGTCTCTTTGGCCGAACACCTAAGTTGCAGGTTTTGAATCAAACCAGCATCAGTTGTCAAGCCGCGATGGGGGACAAACAGAGACAGACAAACACACTCAAAGACAAGCATACACACTCACACAAACACGCACTCACATGTATATAAAATAACGAAATCGGCTATACGCAATATAAAACAAAGAAGGAAAAATTCATTTGTCACTAATTGTGACTGATGATGAAGCGTAGACTGCATTGCTAGAAATAAGGGCTCTAAAAGCACTTATAACTGCAGGAAGCACATGTTTATACACGACAGAGGAAATAACGACCCACAGCTAGCGAGATCACCATTCTAGACTAGTTTTCAGTTCTATATATAAGAGATGGGGAATTATGTATATTATTTATATTATTTACATTTGGCCGTTATTTGTCCCCATCTTGTTTGTTAACACAACGTTTCGGCTGACATACCCTCCAGCCTTCATCAGGTGGGTAAATTTCGAACTTGTGTTCTCATTCCTATGATATTTGGTCGGCTTGAGGCTAGAGTAGAACACACTCATCCAAGTTGCAACGTAGTGGGACTAAACGCAGATTATGCGGCTAGCAAGCTTATTAAGATATAGTCACGATTGCTTCTGTACGCATACGAGCGCCCGCGCACAAGCATATATATTTATATATATATTATGCACATATAGATCGTATAACATTGCGTTTGAAAGCCAATGTATCTATAAAGAATAGTTTGAAATATATTGATTTAAAACTGCATAGTTGGTAGAGACCGGAGTCTATCAGAATTACGTAACTGTTTACATACTTATGGAAGCTTCTATATGTTTTACTTGCTTCTTGATGCTTATAGTTTAAGTCCAAACAAACACACACAAGTTCAAACACACACGTAACGCACTTCCAAGGCAATTAAACCAATCTCATGAAAATATTACTTAATACAACAAAATACTGGAATAAAACCAAGTTTATTTTAATTTTTCATAATTCTAACGTTGTCATTTACGTTTTACCGATTCTCATGATGTAAGATACTTTAAAGGAACGAATTTATATTTAAATTAGAAACATGAACATTTGAATCAAAGATACATTTTAACAATGCAAAGACCATCGACTTTATAGAGGTAGCAGGTGTTATTAAGGTACATGTTATTAATGATATATACCTGATGTTTAAATGTAATAGAAAGCCATTACAAAATTAGTTACTCAACACAATCATCTGTTTGTTACTTGATGAATGTGTGCATGGTTTTCATATTAATGCTCTTATAATAAAAATCTATGCTGTAGATTAATTAATCTAAACAAAATTGACGCTATTGTTCTTATAGTCTTTATACCTTTGTGCAATATCAATAGTTATTTTGTTAACAAGTTCAAATCTATTACCCAGTCAGGTAAACTTGGATTTTACTTTTCCATAACAAATTCTCTCCCAAAGTGGTAAGAAACTCTCAATAGAGCTGAACATCTGAAAGTCTTCAGATAAGAAACACACCAGAGGTAGGTTTTGGGCCCTTAACTTCTTACGATGACACATTTTAGCCACTTGGATATCAGAGATTTGTGCAGTTAAACCGCTTGGAGATATTTAGTTTTAACTCTCCTCCGTTGTCTCGGTTTTAAAACTTATACTTAAAGAAGAAATAACGTTGGCTGTCATGGTAGCGATGAAAAGTTAACGCTATCACAATGCGTTTCAAAGAGTTACTTCCCTTGGCACACTTCTACCTTGGAACTTCCTTTGGCACTTCCCATGGCACACCAAAATATTGCCTTGAAACGGTATGCCCGTTGTCTTTGTTCCTCCTCGCTCAGACCTAATTCGAACACTTCTCCGCTATCTCTGTTATTGACTTCAGGGCTTTGATCCTATTCTTGTCGTAGACTGAAAGCTGTTTTGTAAGATCGTAAGCAGATTTGCTCTCAAAGACTCTGGTTCCGATCTCTATGACAAGAATTAGACGCGAAAACTGGTTTCCCACAGGCTACGTTAGAACTGGCGTATTTTTCTGAAACTGATCGATCTGGCCACCTTATCTTTCAAGTCTCCAATCATGTTAAAGATACTTGCTTTTCCAAATTTATATTCCTCAACTATGGACCATAGAGTTTGCCAGAATCTATAATTTAATCAGTGATTCTCTGAACATAATAATGTTCACACTCTCACACACACACACACGTGCACACACTCAAGAATATTTACATACACACACACATCTATGCGTTCAGATTTTGGCGGCATTATAAATAATTTGGTGAAGAAGGTAAATATATATTTATCCAATTGTCACTTGAATCTTTTTTCAACAAATCAACAAAGCATCCCATTATTAGAATAAACTTTAAAGTCTTTTTTAGGCGATAACTGATAATTCATTCTATTATTGGCACAATGCCAGAAATCTTGGGAGAAGGGCCTACTCGGTTACTTCGATGTTTGACACTAATACATATTTCATTCACCCTGAAAGAATGAAATGCAATGTCGACTTCTGCGAATTTTGACCTCAGAACGTAGAGACGGATGAAATACTGCTAAGCATTTTCAACAGCGGGAAAACGATTCTGCCGATTTGCAACCGCAGGTAGATATCCGATAGTAATGACTTCAAATTTTTGAAGAAATCCAATAGTTTTTTTAGAGGACATGTAAGCCGATTACTCTGATACTTCTTCCCAGCTGGTACTACATTTTTCGATACAGGAAAAGATGTAAGACCATGTCGGCACCGGCGCGATTTGAATTTAGAACGTAAAGAACGAGAAAAAACTCTCACTAAGTAGAAGAAGAAGAAGAAGAAGAAGAAGAAGAAGAAGAAGACGAAGAAGAAGAAGAAGAAGAAGAAGAAGAAGAAGAAGAAGAAGAAGAAGAAGAAGAAGAAGAAGAAGAAGAAGAAAAGGACGAAAAAGAAGAAGAAATTTCTATGTGAAGCCGAATAAACACCAAGTAGAAAGTGAATGAGTCATTAAATCACAAAAAAGAAAAGAGAATATATTAAAGGAAAAAAAAAAACAGGAACAAATGTTATAATAGTACTGGAGCAAAGAATAACAGCAGAGGAGCACGACAAAATGATATGCGAATAGAATAAGTCACTTTCAGCAAAACAAGTTATTTCAAAATAACTGCAGCTGATTGTTTGAAAAGTTAGGAGCAAAATGACATTACGATAAAAGAACAGACACAGTGAATTGCAGAATATTTTGGATTGATATATAGAGCAAGAAAGATATCCACAACTATCAGGAGGACTGGGTAGAATATTTAGATAACAAATAGATAAAACAATAGATCAACATGGTATTCACGCCAGAGCCTATGGTAAATTAATATCTCTAACTACCTCATGGGAAGGTGTCGGGGTTAGAAAATTCTAAGCTGACTGGGTGAACTACATCAATGCAGCTAGGCATGTCATGTATAAATTACAATGTGCAGAAAAGCTTGAAACTGCTGATAATCTAATCGACCTTATAGCAGCAGACAGATTGTGTTTCAGAAGTTAACCTAAATGTAGAATACCGTATGGAAATGCAAATAGAGCTGTTAAGGATGTCCGTGGCTGACAATGATTAGGAGTGTTGGTAACAGTAAGATGATATATTTGCTGAAGGAACACAAAAATTAAGTCTGGAGAAATAGAAAGCAACGATACGAACAGAAAGAATTACAGGAAAAGGTTTTGAAATCCTGAAAGGTTTGAATGTCCGAAATCATTTCAACGGTAAAAGACATGTAACTCAAAATAATGAAATATATAATTCCAGCTGTACAGGATCAAATCATTTACAATATATACTTTGAAAAGCATATAGATAATAAGAATAATTCGGGTGTATGTTGTGTGTGGCACACCAGACTCTGAATATAAAATGATTGTTCAAAACTATATAGAAAAAATAAAAACGTGAACATTTTGCAGTAATGATCAATCTGTGAAAACTATAGACTAAAATGTGACTCTAAAACAGATCACATTCACGAAAATGGGTGAATGAAGTTTTTTTCAGATATAGAATTTCCAACGAATAAACGAAAGAACTTTTACCATGTCGTATCAATAAAGATAAAAGTGTTTGTTACTTTGTAACTTCTTCCAATTTGTTACAAGAATGGGCAGAGAAGGAACATTAAAAGACAAAAATGTCATACAATCTTCGACTAATATACCATTGCCTTAAGGTGATCACTATTCCATTTATGATAGGAGCTTTAAGAAAAGTTGGAATAAGCTTGTACGATGGGATGAAAATGAATTTCCTGATTGTAGAGGACGTCTGTATGCTTCTTACTGCAAGGATCGTTAGAGAAGCTTTCGACAGCTATGGTTGCGGGATGCATGCTGGGATCTAGCAATTTAATCCTGGCAGTATAACAGGGAGAGTGTGGTTGAAAAAGAAAAGTCACAGGGTCAGCAATTTAGAGTGATGGAGATTGTCGATTGCATAAACACCAGCACTGCTCTGGTGTTTAATATTATTATCGACAGAAAATGTGTAAAAGTAATAAACGTGTTGGCATAAAGAGCCCGAAGATGGCATTTTGTCCGATGCACAAATGATTAGCCGAAACTATCGGTTAAAGACCAAGAAACAATAAATATAATTCCCACACACGGAAAATAAAAACTTACAAATGCTACATAAATCTAATGATTGTAGTTGCTAACGTACATATACCCAAAGATTCTGTTATCTAAATACAAATTGTCATTAAAATTATTTCAAAACATCTCAAATTCACTATCAGGTTGGCTTCTATCATCCTACTACAATTTGCAATTAAATTAAACAATTATTTTACTAAGGCTGTGCATTTAACGTGCAATATTTGTTATTTTGATTTTAAAATTCAAAGCGTTAATGTACTTTATTTTTTCCAGAGTGCAATATATGAATATATATATATATATACATATATACATAAATACATACATGCCAACACACAGCTGTGTAGTAACATGTTTGCTTTGCAACAACATGGTTCCGAGTTCCGTTCCACCGCGCGGCACCTTGTGTTTACGCTACTGCATCTAGCGGTTCGAGAAAAGAACAGGTAGAATAAGTACCAGGTATAAAATATATGTTTGGGATTGATTCATTCGATTAAAAATTCTTCAAGGCAGTGCATCCAATAAAAGTTAAAAACAAATAAATGATAATATATATGCGTGTGTTCGTGTGTATAATTATATATATATACTATATTTTATCGTTCATTGGTTCAATGTAATTCGGCATTGCTAGGGCATTACCTTAAAGGGATTAGTGGCACACATCGAGGACGTAACTAAAGGAATACCTGTTTATAATCGGTGGTAGAGGAAAAACATATACATAAGACACGTTCATATGTGTATATATATATATATATACATACAAGACGGGTTTCTTTCGTTCTCCTATCAAATGAACTCAAAAGGATTTGGCCGACTGAAGATAATTATCCAAGGTAACACCACTTGCTTGCGAAGTAAGTCTGTTGCGATGGAAAGCATACACAGAGAGATTGATAGTGGCATGTATTTATAGAGATAAAGTGAAAGGGGTGGCTGCAGTTAAGTAGATAGATAAAAGGATATTTTGAAACAAAAGTTGTTATATTGAAGGATGCAATGTGAGACTGATTTAAAACAAGCTACATGATGCGAAGAGAAGTATGCTGTGAAATGTTGATTTATAGTCAACATTGTGTTAGTAAAAACAGAAGCAATAAATCCTCTTCCAAAAACTATGTAATTGTTTAACAGTGTTCTTGTTCTATATGTATATGCGTGCTTGTGTGCATCTGTTTGTTTCTTGTCAGCTTGTGTCTATAATATTGTCATTCCATTTGTCTTTTATTTTTTTTATCAGTGTATATTATGATATTTCTCTTTTCACAATGACAATAACTTCTCACTTCATAAAGATGTCAGGCTATAAAATAATAGCACTCATAATTGGAATTTAAATTGCTCGTAACTAAAAGCGAAACTGTCCCTATTCAATTTTTCTACTTTGTTTGATATACAGAAGAGAAAAAAACAAACAAAAACGACATATGCATATACTCACAGACACATATATATACCTATACACCTATACACCTTTACAGATAAATATATATGTGTAAAACACATAAACACGCTCACACACACGGACACACACATACAGAAACACACACATATATACATACTTATGTGTATATGTGTATGTAAACATTTCCTGAAAATGTGTTACATATACATCGTGTATGTGTGTTTGCAACATTATTTATGTGTACATTAATACATACAAACATATACATACATATATACATACATACATACGCACACGTATGTGTGTGTGTCGTGTGTTTGCGCGCGCTTGTATGCATGTGTGTACGCATGTGTGTGTGCGTGTGAGTGTGTGTGTCGCTGTAGTTCTTTCCGCCTACGTATGTATCACTGATGAATATACTTATGAATATTTGAAATTAAAATTCCTTCATTGTAAGTAATATAAATATCTGCATATTACGATCGATCGTTGCGTATGATTTACTCGTACAAAATATGCACAAACAGAACGATATCTGAAAGTACATCTGTCAACATATATGCCAATTGACATACAGAAAACGTGTGCTCCTCTCAACTATCTTTGTTAGATTTTATTTTCACTCATTTCTTCTAAAATTTTAACTCAAGCAGTCGATTTTATTGAGAATTGAATTCCAGATTAAGTCTCGATTCTGTATGAAATAATTTCAATAACTGCGTTTACCATGAAAGCTGCAAATGCCTGATGTAATGTGATTATGCATTGTTTGTGTGACATTGGAAGACGGTGTTTTTGGAAAAGATGTGGATGTTATATACGATGCAGTGCGTGCATAACTTAAACTTTGATGAGAGAATTCGTGTGGAACATTCAAATTGTGTGAAACAGGAGAGAAACCTGACACATCGAATTACAAGTGTTTGAAATGGTTAGTGGTATGACAGAAAATTTCCCCAAAGATCATTTCAGACTGTGGCAATACGTAGATTGAAATAGCACTTTCTCTTATGGCAGCTATTGGTAGAAAGAAAACTAACATGTCCACTGAAAGGGACAGCGTTATATATATATAATTTATATATAGGTGCCCCCATTATGGCCGCAGTCAATAGGAATAAAACAAATAAACGATATAATTTTTAGATGTGAACAAACCACCACTCTCCACCTGGATTTCAAATACACACACACGCACACACAAACAGTGAGGGATTAAAAAAAAATATTGTTTTAAATTTTATTTTATTTGTCCTATTTTATTCCTTTAGGATTTTATATTTTATTTTAACTTGAATTTTCTATATTCAGCCAGCATTAGGACTATTACTATTTTATATTTGTTTTATTATTTCCCCATCTTTATTGGCATTGCTACTGCTGTTATTGTTTTGGAAGATAATATTATTGTAATTTTAATATTATTGGTATTATTGTTGATGAAGATTATGATTAATGTTGATGATGATGTAATCATCATCCTAATTGTTTTGGTATAGCATATTACTCTGCAATATATTCTAATCCTCTAAAATTGTTCCCCCACTATGCTAGATTAAAATTACTCTTAGACACTCACCCCATGTCCATGAAAACCCATATCAAATTTCAGCACATTGGCTGGAGAATATTCGACTTATATGCAATGCCAATATGGTAATGTTGCTGACCTATGTTTTTGATTGTCCCTAATACTCCTACTACTACTACAACTACAATAATATTACTACAACTATTAATAATATTACTAGTAATTATATTAATACTGCTACTTCTACTAAGTACCACTCCCTCAATTGCTTCCACCCCATTGTAACCTGACTTTACCTTTTCTACTTAAGCATACCAATCTTCCCCCACTTCCCCCAGACAATAGCCATTCTTTAAGTGTTCGGCTTGATATTTCTAGCAATGGCTCTGACGAAGGTATCATTTACTTTCTTAGGTCTTTCTATTTACCTCATTGATCAATAAACCGAGTAAACCTATCAATAATGAATACACAGACACACACACACACACACACACACACACACACACACACACACACACACACACACACACACACACACACACACACACACACACACACACACA
>NC_068981.1:50749373-50765298 GCF_001194135.2 Octopus bimaculoides | reverse complement strand
TATATATATATATATATATATATATATATATATATGTAGTTGAAATTTATAGAAAAACAAAAGACGAAGTCAGTTGTATGAACAAACAAACAAGTGTATTAGTTTGACGCTCGGGAAAAATGAAAAATGAAAAATATTTTACATTTCGAGCCTACACTCTTCAGCAGAGAGGAATAAAATAAAGTAGAGATTGAAAAAAATTTGTAAATTTGAGCGGTCATACATACGTACATAGATACATACATACACATGCATGTGAGTGTGTGTGAGTGTGTGTGATAACTTCATGTATATCACAGTTACAGATTTGAATGAAATTCGGTAAATGCATTATGAATTAGTGTACAACATGGTATTAAAATACTTTTAAGACACCAGCAATATATTAATCATAGTAGCTGAAATGAAGGCTCTATGTGTGGAATCTGATGTATCCGTTGTGTAAAAATTTGTATGCAGTAGCTCAAACATTATCTAGAATTAGCACAAAACAAAATGTGCTGATCTGCATATTTAGTTTTTGTTTCAGTTTATATCAACGCCTAAGTATTTTCGATTGGTAAAAATATTGAAAATTCCACTGTTGCACTGAATCTATTACGAGGGACTAAAATATTGACATATGAATATGAGCGAAATCAGAAATGATCACATTATGTAAATGCATTCCCACACCAGTGTCTCTGAGAAACTGTCAAACATGCTGACATCGTTGTGCAGTTAAGTTCACTTGAGAATCACATGGCCTCAGGTTCTATAATACTGCTGAACACCTTGTTTAAATCGAAAGTCCTCATATGAACATTTTAAGGGGAAATAATATTCAAGCATCGCGTGACGGAACATCGTCACCGAGCTTTTGCCGTAATTTAGCGTAGTCCAACCTGTGACAATTCTTGGAACAAAGGTATTCACATGATGGAAAATCGTACTACTCTGTGTCTCTTCCTGATTGAAAAATTCAAGAGTTATACATTTTTCTCTTCACCAACATCAGTTTTGGACAGTCGCAAAACGACTCTTTAACTCCTCAAACCCAACTATACAAGATCATTTCGAAAGTACATGTAGTTATTGCTTTTAGCTGAATCAGCTTCACATATCTACTTATTGCAATAATTTACTTGAAATGCCATCATGTATTTTCGTCATGTATGTTACGCAACGTGTGACGCAGAAATATTCATTTAATATGTATTTACTACGGCATAAATTTGGAAAGCAAAACCTCCAATTTTCTAGTTTGATTTTTAGTAGAAATCGAAATACTGACCAGCTGATGAATGATTTAATATTTATCACTTTAAGTTGATCTCATTAATGAAAACTATTCGCTGTGCGAGCTGTGTCGTTTGCCTTATATTTGCAGATTAGAATTTGTTGCTAATGATCCAAAATGGGAAAGGTTTATGGAATATCAATTCCTAGCTAATGATCACGTGGGAATGTTTTATGGAATATCAATGACTCTTATTCACTAAAGGTCATTTCAGATTCTGATTGTCTAATTACTAATTGCTAAATCTGGAGAATTTTACAGTACCGCAATTAATTATTTTCGTTTTAGTGTTTTATTTTCTTTTTCTTTTTAAAAATACAGGCAGGATCTTTTTATTCTGATGACGAATTTTTCTTTTTCTTATTTATATTGTTATTAACAGTGGTATTCATCATAATAAAGTTGCCGTACACCAGCACACTCGAAATCATGTAAGGTAATCGATTAAATCATTATGAAACGAAGAGTAGTATATATTAAATCGAATGAGGAGTGATGAAAACTAATTTAAGGTTAGTGGATTTATTACACGCAATTTATATGAACGAAACTAAATATACTAGATAATTTTATCCACAGTCTGTTGGTCATTATATTATGTTCACCTTAATCATATTAAGAAAGGTATCTTTGACTGGACAAAGGGGATTACAATTTTACAGAAGTAGATATAAAAACGGGTAAGGTATAGCAACATTCATAAGCTTTCTTAAGTGTTTTAATGATATACAGTTATTAAAATATTGTTACCTTTGTAAATATCGCATCTTCTTATATGGAATATCACAAAAACATAAGAATGACTTGCAAATTCTCATTTTGAGGACGAAATAATCATGTTTTGTAAGCGGGCTTTGCGAGGTCTTCGTCTTAACTACCTGAATGATATTTAGCTTATTCTTTGATAACTACCAACGAAATTTAAAATCAGGATGCAACGTTTCTAACGTAAATACCAGCACGTGCTACCAAAGAAAATATTACTTCTCACTCGACAAATATTAGAGTAATGTGAATATAAGATAAAAGAATTAGCTCTAAGACACCATACGCAGTCACGGTGGTAATAATTATTTTTCCACGGAAAATTGGGTATATTATTTGAGGTTAATAAATAAAATAATGAATTTTATTGTTGGTGCTCAATTCTAACATAAGTAATACAATTGAAATTAGAAAAGTATCATTAACCCATCAAAAGTATCATATAACTAAAAATGCATCTATGTCGATGATGTTTGTGCCAAGTTGCGCGACGAAAAATGTGACACGAAGTAATATAATAACTGGAGTGCCCAACAGTATATCGAGAACAGCAGTAACAGTGAGAAGGTGACTGAGAAATTTAGGTATAATGCCTTTAATTTTAAAGGAAACTGTATTAGACTGGCACTACATTCCCATATAACTCTCCTCTGTTTGAAATTAAATAGCCGATGCTTTAATAATGGTTAAAAAATAATGGGAAATATTTGTAACAATTAAATTCCATATCATAGAGAACAGACTCACTTAAGGATTAACACAGGAAATTTAAAATATATTTTCGATGTGGTTTTTCCGATTGAATATTTTAATGCAAAAGTGTGACGTATTCTGAATGTCATGAAAATTGCATTGTGACTAGCTGTTGTGTTTAAACAACATACTGTTAAGTTTAAACATCACACAGCCAAAACAGTTGCTTATGGAGTTTTGAAAAACCGAAACATTAACCAGTTGGCACAAACATCTGCGACCTCTGCAAACATGAAACCATCCCAATGCATTTAGATAGCATGTAAATTTGCATTGGAAGACACATTTATAAAATAAGGGAAGGCTTCATGGATTTCGCTATGAAAACGTGAAATTAAATTCAACATAAGTAGAATGTCAAATAAATTCCGGTTTGCCAAAGTTGTGTACTCTGGAAGATACAACTTTGGAAAAAACCGTTATCTGACATCAGTTACTACGATGAACTATAATGTCTTATATTTTTTTCAATAAATATATTCAGGTACTTGGAAATTTGCCACAGAATAATTTGCATCAATAACTTATATAGCCGGGATTGACTTTAGTTTCACCCTGTAGGGCTAGAAGAGAAAGTTACCAGTCGTTTGCTGGGGCCGATGTAATTGACTTAGCCACTCACGCGAAATTTCAGGATTTGTGCCTAACGTAGAAAAAGAATATTTCACTGTGTATCATTTCATTTTACAATGTCAAGGAACCTCATATATAGAAATAGCAATTTAATGCCATGTAGGATGTGTGACATGATGAATGCTTTTGTTAGTATTACAAAATTGATTTATAGACCCTGTACACGCATCTCCATGATATAAGATTTGAAAGTATTATATATCACAATGTTTTCTTTTAAATATTTATTAAAGCTAACATTTTGAAGAGTAAATCGATTTAATGGACCCAAATATTTAAATGTCATCTTTATGGGAACGATAGAAGGGAGTATATCACGACTAGCCGATTTTGTACTTAGATGAAAAGGAATAGTTCTCGAGATTACTGATAATTTCTTACGGCTCTCTATCTATTCGGTCATCGACCTTCCAACTGTAGATTTCTCATGATAGAAATTTGTTTAATATGTAGAGATCTCATTCGATTAAAGCAACGTGTCTACTTAATTGTTGCGCATCTCAATGACACCATGGCGATGAAAGTCAATATGAAGAAAGATATATAACTAAATACACCGACGGTATTATGTACAGTATTCTACTAATTCTAGATGGGTGCTTGCTCAGCTGAGAAGGAAGAGCTTCACGCTGAATAAGAAGGAAGAGCTCCGCGCTGAATAACAACATGGATGTGCTACAACGGGCTTTCCATTCAAAAACAAATCTAATCTCATAACATCGGTCGAATGGGATAAAGAAACATGTGGAAGACTTGAAGGAAGCGGCGGCCTGTTAAAGAAAATGATCACAAAAAAAGTAATTTTACTGCCAAAAAAAGCACAGTGTTTCCTATGCACGATGTCTCAGTGAAACATGTGGGAAACGCACACGCGAAATCAACACCGGAAAGTTTACAAGTCATAAAATATAAATGGAACATAATAATAATAATAATAATAATAATAATAATAATAATAATAATAATAATAATAATAATAATAATAATAATAATAATAATAAAAGCAAGGAAAACTAAAACTAATACAAATAGCCACGAAAAACGAGCAAACCAAAAAACTGTTTTCAGTATTTAAGGTAGCTGACAAATACAGACAAGAAATCATACTACCTAATAAATATGAAGAAGAAGAAGAAGAAGAAAAAAAAGCTATACAACAAATGAAATCTGAACTAAAACTAAAACAGCAACGGACCGTGATAAAACGATGGCAAGAAAAGCCCCTTCATGGCAAATAGAGGGCTAAACTAAATGCAAAAGAAATAGACAGAGAAAAATCCCAGCAATGGTTGAGAAGCTCAGGACTCAAAGCAGAGACTGAAGGATTTTTAATTGCTGCACAAGACCAAAGCCTTCGCACCAGAAATTACCAAAAACATATAATGAAAAGAAACATAACAAGTAACTGTTGAATGTGTGTCGATGGACAACGAACAACTAAATGAGATCTGTCATGCATTTTATTCTGAAACAGGAGCCAAATACTTCCAGGAGCACTCACATATCTAGCATCTAAATGTTTGCGTACTTCATCGCGCACAATCTCATTGTTTGAAGCTGTTTCATTGATGTTAACATTGATGTTGTCACATCCCTTATAGTTATGCTTGTAAAAATATTTCTCAGAGGAGACGAAGAGGCAAATCTCAACACAAATATAAACATTGATCTTACGGCACAGATATAAATTGTAAGGCACAACATATCGGTTGTCTATTGCATCGTTGCGAAATCGAACTAATAACCCTCGACGTCACTTGTACAACGAGTAACCGTTTAGGTTTATCCGTGTATCTTGTGTATAGTCCTTTGGTAATTCTTTAAGACACTTGTTATTTTCCATGCAGGGAGCAGTCGGGTTGAGATCACCACAGGGAACAGGGATCATGCACCTTTTCACTGTTTCATGTCGTAAGGGATCAGTGACGGGATCTGGGATCTCGGTACAAACAATTTGATAATTCTTTCAGGATGATCCAATTTATCATCAGGGTGCAAAATGATCAACAGGTGGGTATGTTGTAAGCCTCTCTTTTGAAATTCAGTGGTGTAGTAGTAAGCAGTAACTCTTCTAAATATATGTTTCTCAGTGATGCCATTCAAGTGTTCATGCAGCTTTATACGGAATACACGGGGCAGCAAGTTCGGTCTATCTGATGAAGTTTGGCCTGGAAGTAAATTCTCTCTAATTTCTTGTCAATTAGGATTGCAGGTTATTGTGAGGAAGATATCAAGAGGTCCATATATGCGCACAGTTGCCATTGTGTTTTGATACCGCTCATGCGTATTCCTAGGAGAACCTTGAAATGATGACGGCAAAATATCTGTACGTCCTGCATGGGCACTTGTGGCATTAGCAGCATTTCGTAAATGATCGTTATTATTCTACTTTTAATCCGTGATAATGTTTTTTTTACAAAATTTACATTGTTACCTTTGACTTCCAGGGGCGAGTCTACTGGCGATCGCTGGAAGAGCTTACCTTCATAGATAACTGAGCTGAACTCACCATCTCTGACTGCTGTAAGAGATAATTTATATTGAAGCATTGCAAAGTTTTGCCTTGGGTTTGCTCTTTTTCTATACCAATCATGTGGTTACCAACCTGGCTCTTCATATAGAAAGAGCAATACATACGTCATTGGGTCGAGGCTGGGGCTAAGAATATTCAGACTGATTACATGGACGTCATTGTTTCTTTGGTAAATCTTGAAATCACTCTTGAATGGTGCCTCGCCGTCAGTGTTGCTGAAGACAATAGCTATTTCATTGCCTATTGGTAAATTGTATTCCGCCTATCAGCAGTGCAATCCCTGTTGAAGACTAAATTTACGACCGACATAGGCCTCTGCATCTGTTGGGCATGCTGTTCCTCATGCAGTTCTACTTCTCGTAATGTCCTGTAAGATGCAACAAAGACATTGTTCTCTCTGATAATCTCATCCAATCTGTGCATTACCTCAGGTATACATATTTCATTTGCTACATTCGGAGCCCACACTGCGGTGGTATGAACACTGTCAACAATATATAGTTGCATAAATTGCCTCTGTTGGCCCTCAACCGGATGCGAATTCTTGTGATAAACTCGGTCGTACACTATGAAGCAAAATGGACCTTGTCTTTGTGAGACACCAATGTGAGCACCCATTGATGCGAATAATAGAGCAGTGTTGTATGACCTAATGTTTTCTTTGAAGTTAACATAATGTGGATGTTGAGAGTCTGACAACAGAGATCGTAGGTATGGAGGTAATTCTCTTCTAATCGGAGGCGAGACATTACCTTTATTGCAGCAATTTTTAAAGTATCTTTCCGATAGCCGCTCTACAACAAACTAGTTTGGTTCTACAAAATTGACATAATGCGTTCATGTCCCCATAGTTATAAACCTGAAAATTCTCTCCATTATAAGTACGATCATTTACTAAATTTACATGATTTCCAACTCTTCGCACAACACTCATGAAGTTCGTTTTCCGCTGCCTTTCATTATTTCTTCGTTCGCTTGTTTCAGTATTAACTAATTCTTCCATTCTTCTCATTCGCTCTCTGCAAACATTTTATTCTACTTCAATTTCATTCTCTTGTCTTAGTCTCCCCACCCTCTCTCTCTCTCTCTCTCTCGGTGCTGTTACTTTCTCTCACGCCCCCAAAGTCATGGCTATTACTCTCACTACTTCCCCTTCACTGAATTACTATTTTCTCTCCTCTTCCTTCAATTATACTATTCTTTCTCTCCCTACCTTCTACTGCGTGAATTCAGACATATATATATATATATACATATACATATATATGTATATAATATATATATATATATATAAAAAAAAATATATATATATATATATATAATGTATATATATATATTATATGTATGTATATATATATATATATATATATATATATATATATATATATATATATATGTACACAAATATATAAAACCACTACACTCATTATCATATTGGAAGATTATCATCCTCACCATAAACATCATCATTATGATATCAAGTCAGGTTTTGTTGGAATTCCTGGTATATTGTATGAGTAGCGGGTTTGTTATCTGTAACCTTCGACGCAATACTATTTGTTCTTTTCAACCTTCTATGATATTTCCAGATAGTTTTGCCATGGCAAACGTTTGTAGCAACTGTACACATTCTTTACCACATTCTGTGTAGTCTTATTTTTATTTCATTCTCCCACTGTACTAGCTTGAGTATCTAAATTAAAAAAAGAATATGCATTCTTGTGTTTAAATGTTATTTTCTTTCTAGGAGGTACTTTGTACTTTGAGCAGAGTTTCTAAACACATCACCAATATCGCATTATCGATTCCATCTTTTGGAGGTATTCCATACACATTCGTATATATCGTAAACTCTATCCTAATATCATTAGAGATTCAAATTACATTTCAGAAGTAAAGTATATCGTTGAATGTACTTGCTGATGTAGCTTCAATTTTTAGATATATTTGGAAACCTGAGTTTCCACTATCCTCTCTAATTATTCAATGATCCGCTATTTTGTTATGAAAACAAACACAGCACTAACTCTTTTAATTCGTTATATGATCAGAGAATAATTGTCATTCAAATATATTGCCTAATCTATCACAGAACGACCATCATGTATGTAATTTATCTATCCTTGTACCTCCCTGTCATCCTGAGTGCAAACCAATGAAATAATTCTTCTTACTCTTCGATTAGATTACGAAAGTTTTCAGAATTGCAATCTAAGTGACTGGTGATATAATTAATGCTCCTGTTCCGCCAGGCTTATTAAATTTAGAGACAACGTAATCTATTAATTTAGAGTAGTTACCTGCTTAATGTTTATCGAGATTTATCCTGACAACGACAACAAACCAATACTATGCAAAGGACTTAGAGTTAACATTTAATGATTGATATCTAATCTTTTTCATAGGTTATCTTATCTGCAGCCATCAAAGATAGCTGCTTTCGTGCTCAGGGAATGAGACGAAATTAGTTACATTTTTTTGTTTTATCTTTTTCGTAAAGCTGCAGTATTGAAATTAACTAATTAATAAATGCGAGGAGGGGAAATGGATATTGGGTTTGGAATTAGATCTTCAAATATATCCAAAATATAAGCTGGAACTGGAAACTCATTGCATGAAAAGTAGTTACATCAACGTATAAGAAGTGTGTTGTTTCTCTAACTTTATTTCCAAAACTTAATGTGACGGTGGAAAACTGATATTATATATACCATAAGTGCTCTAGGTATAGTTGTATCAATATAGTTGTAACATTTAATGCACCGAATCGTGTGCTGGCAACTGTCATAGAAATCAAGTTCTTCTCAATGATGATTACAATAACATGGCTGTCATCAGTGACAAAACTGGCAAAAAAATACTGTGAATGTCGCGGGTTGTTATGTAATTTAACTTTGCAATTGATTCGATCGTTGAAATTGCTAGAAAATTACTGCGGTTGGTTTAATCAACTAAATCTACGCCCAAATGCACAGCTTTGTGCCTACTTTACGAAGTGTTGTGGTGAAACATTCTTAGGTCTAGGTAAAAGAAAATATATGAGGATCAGTTAATTATGATTTTATTCAACGTATTCCCCTCTCAAACTTATTGCAGCGGTCCTTCAGTTTTGCTAAGAGCTAGGAAGCTTGTGCCACCAACAAGGCATTTCGCGAAGCTCTTAGAGCCAAGAAACTTACAGCACACACTCGTGTAAACGATTATCAATAGAAGTAGGATACAATTATAGACAATGATTTTAAAATTGTGCCATTCATTACTGAGAAGATATACTGAGAAAAGACAATCGAGAGAGAATGATTCTGTATTTCTTTTTGTACATAAAGAAAAATGTATCTGAGTTGTGGCCACTCGAAAAATATGATCAATTAACTGATTAATTAAGAGAATAAAGACGAGTGGCACCTTGCCCAGGTGCCTTCTACTATAGCCTCGGGCCGAAGTCTTGTGAGTGCATTTGGTAGACGGAAATGGAAAGAAGCCCGTAATATATATATATGCGTGTGTGCATGCGTGTGATCGTGTCTATCCCAGCACCACTGTTTGACAACCAGTGTTAATTTGTTTACGTTGGTGTGTAACCTATCAGTTCGGCAAAATATTTCGTTAGAATAAGTACCAGGCTTAAGAAAACGTACATGGGTTGATTCGTTCGAATAAAATTCCTGAAGGACGTGCCCCATCATGCCTAAAATTTAATGTTTGAAATAAGTAAGAGGTAATAGAAAAGACAAAAATTAATATTAGTCAAAGCAGCTTCTTGGTCGAAGAAATTAATGGTATATTTCGAAGTATGTTGCTAAACTTTCTAGAATATTTGTTGGCTGCATTGGAAGCTAGTAAAGAGAGGATCTTTATGTAAATATGTGTGTACGTCTAGAAAATATATGCAAGCGTGTCAGAGCACAATAAAATTGACGCATACGCAGCCAAGCTGAATAAATAACCAATAACAGAGTGTTCAAAAACTATACATTATATATACAACAAACTAAATTCAAGTAACACTGGGCAAATGTCAATACCAACATTTCAATCTAACGTCAAAACCTAATCTCAGTTTTTTTCATATCAACATTGCAATATTAAATAAAATTGCAAAAGTTTGTATGAAACATTTTCTTTTTTTTGACATACATATTTCAAATAAATTCCTGGGAACAATATATCTGGATACGTTTGTTTTGTCTAGTAATAATTACAACGTGTATATTACATTTTAGTTATGTTTTTGATATAAGTTGCTTATTCGTTTTCTGTATCCCTATTAGTATCATAAATTAAATGAAGTTAATATAACTCAGGAAATGGAAACGTCAAAAAGCCTATAATATTTCCCCGTGAATATTTTTCCCTGCTGTTCTCACCCCACCGTCAGTAATATGGTGGAATCAATTCTTTATAAAACAAGAATTGTAATGTACATAAATAAATATTGTATACAGTTCATGGATGTTTCTTCAAATGAAATATTTAAAATTTATTGGTTCTCGTCGGGAAATATCACAAACAAACGATATTCAGTGGCTAGATATTACATCATAACCTAATAATCACGAGAGAAATAATCGACAAGTTCATCAATATTTACTGTCTTCTACATGAATTACATATATAATACTATATGATTTTTAAAAGAAACATATTTTCTCGATAATTCATACCATTAACGACATCAGAAAATCGCATGTTATCAAAAGAATTGTGAGCGTTCTGACTGCTATTAAGGAAACAAATACTAGCGTTTTCATAACTTTTTTTAGCACAGTTGTATGTTGATGAATTCTTCTTTGTAGAACATCGTCAGGAATTTGCTGGATGATACAACTATACTAGTGATATGCATAGAATCATTTGCATTACAAAATATGATTGTAAAATTCGGAATTCGGAAAACAATAAATGAATAAAAGACCCCCTCGTATAAATTCAAATCTAAAAATCTAAATATTTTTACCTCTCATTGATCATAAGAGAATCTCTAAAATTGGTGATGAACAAAATTGCAACTGTTTCGTCAAAAGGTGGAATACTCGGATTCTGTTCCGTTTTACCGGCCAAAGACTAATCATACAGAATCGTGAACCTGTTTTTTGGGGTTGTACTGCGCTGTACCGATAAAATATAGGATAAATATGGCTATAATAACAACAGTCCTTCATGGATTCATTTCTTGAGGTGATATAGCATTAATGTAAGTTAAACTAAGAGTTGTTTATAGCTTCTGAACTGTGAGAAAGCTGATTGAGTTATGTGGGTAACTCAATCGACCTTTTCACTGGTTAAAAGGAATAAGCAATCCTCAGTTAATCATCCATTAATGCTATATCACCTGAAGAAATGAATCCTTGAAAGTTTTCTACCCGATGTCCACAGGAACTACGAACTACACTGTAATCATCCCCCGGAACACGGACATGTGATTTGTAGAAACGGGCGTTGTGATGCGTTAAAACATTTCTAAATTCCATCCAAGCATGCATACATATGTGTGTGCGTGTGTGTGTATGTGTGTGTGTGTGTGTGTTGTTTTGTATGTTTATATGTTTGTGCGCGAGTGAGTGTGTGTATCACATTAGTGTGTTCGCTAAAAAATCCCGCTTGCTGAATTGTAAAAATATATCAAAAGAAGGAAAATGCAGAGGAAAGTTATGACACAAAATATTTACGAATTCAACTGGTTGAGCTTATGCTATTGATGACAAATAATAGGTTGGTGTTCCACGATAGTTTGTGCACAGATCTTTTGTAAATAAATCGGTACACAAATTTTAGGTGAGGTAATCCGTATTTCTTATCAGTACTAACAGGTGAATCTCTTGAGACATTTTCAATGATTTTCATAGTTATTCCTAAGAGTACATTATTTTCTTCCAGTGAACTGTATGTATGTATGTATGTATGTATGTATGTATGTATGTATGTATGCATGTATGTATGTATGTATGTATGTATGTATGTATGTATGTATGCATGTATGTATGTATGTATGTATGTATGTTTGTATGTATGTACGTATGTATTTATATATATATATATTTAAATTTAAATATATCAATAGATATATTTTTCAAATAAATTTGATATTTTAGCACAATTTTGACGTTCACTATTAGCTAAATTTTAAATAATAAATTTCTAATCACATGAACTCTGCGTCCTAATATGTAAATTGTTTATACTTGAAATTTCATAAACATAGTCCTCAAATTCGTAATTTCGTAACTCCAGACAGAAAATATACATACTTTCGTAAAAAGATCAAACAGCATATTTTTTATTATATTTATAAAAATTACAATTATTGATGATTCAAACATACTGTTGGATTGAAACATACATAGAATTATTTTTCGATATCTTTGGGGTGTTTTGTTGACATCGTTTCTTTTATACTTGTTCTTATAGGTATGTTTTTTAATCTTTTAATTTGCATTACTCTTCCAATTGTGATACAAATAAAATGAACCAAGCATCTTTTATATTTTCCTTCTCCATTTTAATTTTATGAGACTTTCTATACATATATATTGAGGAACGTTCTACCAATATATTCGGTTAAGCCCATTTGGCATCTGTATTGTTTGTTAAAAATCACTTATGGGAATATTGCTTCCTCAAATTCCGTATGTATGAATATATATATATATATATATATATATATATATATATATATATATATATATATATATATATATATTATTTTGAGCCCTTCTGTATGTTTATGCTTTATATATTGTGATTTCCTTGAAAGTGATATATATCATTTTCTTACTTCATTCAAGGTGAGACATTGTCTTAAAGGGAAAATTTTTCACTACGTAGATTTTGTATGTTGAAACTCTTATCTGCACGTTTTCTTTTAGTTTTTTTTATTTTCTTAACCATAATTTTATACGCTATAAATCATTTCAAACTTATGCGTTGTTATTGGCGTCTTAACGATGTTAACGTTGTATGAATTGCGATTTTGGCACTTCTTATTCATACTAGCAAATTGTAATAAATATTCCTCCATAATCTTCATGTGATGCATTGCAACTTGTGAATAATGTGTAATCTCTACTGTACGCCTAATGTTTGTGCTCCAATTTGACAAGCGTTCAGATCAAGTACCGATTCTTTTTCTTCATCAAAATACTCTTTTCTTTCCCACGATGAATATATTCCGTAGAATATGCTTTCCATTTTGATTCAAACTGCAAAAATTTTAGACCATTCCTCGGTGTAGTTTGGGAGAGATATCTAATATTGATTTCAAAATTTGGCACAAAGGCAGCAATTTCGGGGGAGTGGGTATATCGATTACATCGACCCAGTATTCTAGCCTCTATTTTATCGACATAGAAAGGATAAAAGGCGAAGTTCATCTCGGCAGAATATAAGCTTAGGATGCAAATACAGACAAAATGCCGCGAAACATTTTGCCCGGCCTACTAACAGTTCTGCCAGCTTGCCGCTTTGGACGAATATCGAATATTAGGTGGTCAAGTATTTCAGCGATGAGAAGATGATGTAACAGTATCAGTGTATATCATTATAGTAGATTATTTATATACGAACACAATGCAAAATTGCTGACGAGACTCTATCTGTTCAAGATTATTCAAGGTCAGACGTTACTATAATGTTATAGAAAATTATTAAATAACACTTTGAAAGATCTGGATACCACTGTGGGTTGAAGGATTCGGCGAAGGAACAACATCATTTAAGATGGAGCGAAAAATATCTGACCGTTCCTCAATTGTTAGTCAACAAACACTTTACAGTTATAAATTGACAGCAATCTATTTGTTATCATATATATCAATCTTTTATCATCTATCTCTCCGGTGCTAACCTGCCATAAGCTACCTGTACCTAGTCTACGTAGTGAGAACCGATCTTCAGGTGAGAACAGTATGTCAGAAAAAAGGAAGCCGTTGTTGATACATACATCTTAAAGATATTTTCCATAATCTATTTCAGGCAAATATGAAAACAAGTGAGTTTATACCATCACAGACTAAAAAGAAATCAGCAGTTCATGTAATTCAGAAAGAAGAAAATATTTTGGGACAGGTCTGCATGCATTATAAACACACGAAAATAGTGGACAAAATGCCAATGCTCAAATGGTTCATATATTATTATTCTACTCCAACAAACTTTAAAAAAAGCAATGTGAAATAAAAGAACATGCTCACACACACACACACACACACACACACGCACACATATATATAGTGTGTGTGTATGCATGTTTGTATGTTCGTATGTATGTATGTAAGAAGAAAATATTTTGGGAAAATTTTGTTGGAGTGATTTCGGAGTTAAGTACTATAGTAAAATAAAACGGCAAGATAGCAATGAAAGAATATATTCATTCGATACTTATGTTGATAAATTCTATGAACACATGGAAGGTAATACGCGGTAGCAAAGGAATCACTTCCACCAGGATAGAAAAGTATTTGAATACCACTACTACGGATAGAATAACGAAAATGACTCAAGGGCCGGTTGTTGTGTCAAATTGGTTTACACTACAATCATGAGTTTATTAAAAACATATTAACTTTGAATTATTTCATTAATATGATGCTTTATTTCATATGCATATTGTTTATACTTGCCAAGACAACTAATTACAAAAATATCCGAAAATATTCATTTTGTGCCATAGTATAATGCTTAGGGCACGGCGAGTTATGTCTAATATTATAGCTAACTATTAAGGCCCTTCGACATTATATTAATGAATAAAGGAAAATTACATGTCGAGTAAATTATTAGATTTGTAGTATCTATTTAAAGGCACTGAATATTGATATTTCTGAGTGAACGATTTAATTGGTGGATGATTTAAACGGGGGAATATATTTTTTAAAAATCTCGGGTAGCGTGGTGGTTCTGAACATATTTCCCACGTGTAATATCATTACCTCTTTGATATTGTGGTTGCATTAAATACATCCTCCCAGAATTATAGTTATCCAATATATTTTCCTCCCGAAGGAAGTTTCCTTCAATAAATTTTGGGTGTATTTTACCTCTTCATATTTGAAAAATCCTTGGAAATTACGTGCATAACGATGACTTAACATTTCTGTCAGTTCCATTGCTATGTCCATCGTAGTTCTAATGATGTTTACAATAAGCAGCATATATATATTACGTGTATTGGCCAACATTAAAAAAAAATATTCAATTTTTGAAGTTTTATTGCTTCTCTTTTTTTAAATTTTCGATATCATTCAAATATTACACTTTCCACTACAATCAGTAGTTTACACAATCATACAAATTTTGTATCAGTAAACTATACGTAAATTTATATTCCCGATGAAAAGGTTTTATAGTTCTTCGAAAGCTAAAAACAAATATAAGATACATTCAAATCTAGATGAAATAGCTCTCGTATATCGGCAATATATTTGCCGTTATCAAAAAGATAAATAACATCATTTAAATGAGCGAACTACTACCGAGGACAATGAGATACACTATTGATGATCACTGCGCCTGCGAGAAATATAAGTGAAATGATCCCGAATTGTCATTTAAAAAAAGGCATTTCAAATTGGAGAATATTTACATATACAATGAAGAAAATAATGAAACGTGACGTCTTGTATGAGTTTATCAAAGACATGTTAAATTGTGAATAGAAATAGAACCAGAGTATAATGTTTCGCTCAGCACCGAACTGAGTACAAACGAACACGGTTTTATATTCCAATTTTTCAAGCATCGTATGTATTTGTGTACAAACCTATGTTCATACATACATACATACATACATACATACATACATACATACATACATACATACATACATACATATATACGAACATACAAACTTGCATACATACACACACCATATATATATATAAAAAAAACGACCGAAGTGAAATAAAAATGCTCACACATACATATGTACATACATATATACATATATATATATATATATATATATA
>NC_068981.1:50745661-50749330 GCF_001194135.2 Octopus bimaculoides | reverse complement strand
TGTATATATGTATGTACATATGTGTGTGTGAGCATTTTTATTTCACTTCGGTTTTTTAAAGTTTGTTGGAGGAGAATAATAACATATGAACCATTTGAGCATTGGCATTTTGTCCACTATTTTCGTGTGTTTATAATGCATGCAGAACATGTACGCCCACACAGACATCCACTCTTTATGTTCCACCCGTTTCAGGCATTGGAGATATTATATGAGAAGGGGAATCAACATTCACCAGGATTCGCCATATATTATGAAATATGTCAAATTAATGGCATTATACATTCATTGAAGCTTTATTGCTACGGCTTCGTAATGGAAATCGGAAATATAACAATATTTATAGAAACATATGTGCAATATATTTCCCAAATAATGAAACCTGCAGTTGGCAATATTAGGAGGGGATTATTTGTAAAATGATATAAAATATTTCAAATAAAGTGGAAATCTGAATACAATGTCTGAAAATGCGGCATTTATTTTAGCCTTACTCATATTTGCGAAGTACAGATGGACATGTACCACACAAGCATATAAGTAAAATATAAATATGAATATTAAATACTAAATCACCGTACTATGTGAAATCTTATTTGAAATCTTGAAATGACGAATTTCGCCGAAGTTTCGGATTGTGGCGACGTTATTAACATTGTTATCCAAGTTACTACTTATATTTATTTCTATTGTACTTATTATTATTTCAATTATCATTATCATCATCATCATCATCATCATCATCATCATCATCATCATCGTCGTCGTCGTCGTCGTCGTCATCATCGTCGTTGTCGTCATCATCATCATCATCATCATCATCAGTAATAGTAATATCAGTAGTTGTAGTAGTGGTAGCAGCAGCAGCAGCAGTAGTAGTAGTATGAGTAACATTTCATTTCCACACAGCACATGAAGCTGTTGGAAGAAAGAAGTTCGTAACATAGGGGTACAGCATGTAATCTTAGGTGCGAAGAAGCTTCCCAAGTATCCAAGATGTCGCTAATAATACCGTTTTCTCGGTCTTCGCTTAACAAAGAATTGTCCTCTAACCTATAAGTAAACGCTTACATTTTATCTGCATTATCCATAGCCTATATAAATCAGAAGCTACGTCCTTGTGCTTCTCTATACCTCTCATATTGACTTACCCATTGTCTGAGACTAGAGTCAATTGTCTGTCGTCTTCTATTCTCTTTGTCTACTACTGCTATATAGGGACTTCTACTATACTAACTTCTATTCGGCTGCTTGCCTGAATGTTAAAATCCCACAACATCTTTATTTCTTGCTTCCTAGCATTTTATTGGGTTCACGTTCATGCAATTCATCAGTATGGTCAAAACTTAGATTACATTCCGTGGAGTGTCATGTCTTTTATCGTATTTCTTCTGTGCCAGCACGCTACATTCACTAACTATAAGAGTAAAACTTCCTTCCTTTGATTTACATAATATACAATGTCAGTCTACCCGATTGTTGCTTTGCTAAGCCTTTATTCAGTTTGTTCTCAATGCCTGTACTTGTGCTGCTACTAACAATATTTCTGTCTCCTTTTCTAGCATTCCTTTCTGAAACTGCATAATTACAAATATGTTATTGCAGATATATGTTTAATGAGATGCCCACATGATCGTAAGTTTGTGGTTTCAATTCCTGGACCGGGTGATGCGTTGAGTTCATGTGAAAATGACCTAATTTCTCCAGTTCACTCAACCGACAAAAATGGGTAATCATGCTTCAGACCGGTGTCTCGTCAAGTGGGAAGATGTGTTAGAATATATGAATCAGAATATCCAGAAAACCGACCGTATGTAACCATGACTAGGTAAAGATCGTTGATAATTGTTTTCTTTTTATTTGTGAATATGAGCACTATATTTCTGTGGGTCGTATAAATCTTACTATAGAATATGTACTTCAATATATCAATGAATGTCTTAATCTAATGGTTTTCTAACTATTATAATTTAAGCTAACTGATCAGAGACAAGTGGAACTATTTAAGGAACCAGATAAGAAGGGGCAAATGACGAGGAGCCAGACTTATTAGATGCAAAGAGACGTAATGATTTATATTAATGTGACCGACTCGAGAATAAATCAGTCATCAGCCAAATTCATCTTGTTTCTAATATTAATAAAAGATATCACATAAAGACAAATATTATAGTTGATTGATTCACACCCAGAACTAGATCTGAAAGCATGCTATCGAAGTCTTCTTCATAAAAGACAAAATTCGAAAGGCACGAATATGTGTACACACACACACACAAACACACACATATATACATATACATGCATATATCTATGTATGCATATACATACATAAGTTTATATATTTATTTATGTATATGCATATATATGCCGAGACACCCTTTGGTCATGACTGACCATGGGATTGCGCCTAGAAAGTTACCCACAAAGACACAAGTGTGGACAAGTTTGTTTATGGAAGACCAGTAGTCATCCATGCATACCGGCCTCCTCTCTCTCCACACCAGCAGAGTTATCCAAGGGAAAGGCAAAGGCCGACCGATTCGGCTTGGCATCTGTGACGTCGCAACTCATTTCTACAGCTGAGTGATCTGGAGCGACGTGTAATAAAGTGTCTTGCTCAAGAACACAACACGCAGCCCGGTCCGGGATTCGAACTCAAAACCTCACGATCGTAAACTCGACACTCCAACCACTGAGCTATGCGTCTTCACACACACACACACACACACACACACACACACACACACACACACACACACACACACACACACACACACACATGTATATATATATATATATATATATATATAAGTATACTATATTGACGTTATCTAGCAAATTCTACTGCTATCTACTCTCCCAATGATAGAAGTATCTATGTGCTAGATATGAAATATAAAGTAATATATTGTCACATAACAATTAGATCGTAATTCAATATTTATTCTGCCACGAAAATTTACTAGTTGTATATACTTCAGTCAATACGTGATTTCTTTTATTTAGTAGTACGACATGCAAACACAGACACACGCACGCCCGCTCACAAATAGTTACACACGTTAATACATACATGCATACATACATAGGCGCAGGAGTGTCTCTGTGGTAAGTAGCTTGCTTACCAGCCACATGGTTCCGAGTTCAGACCCACTACTTGGCATCTTGGGCAATTGTATTCTACTGTAGCAACGGGACGACCAAAGCTTTGCGAGTGTATTTTGTAGATGGAAACTGTAACAAGCGCGTCGAATACACACACACACACACACACACACACACACACTCACACACATCTATTTTTTTGTTATTTATGCACCCTTTTCAAGCCTAGCCAGGCTCATGGGCCCGGTTTCCCGGTTTCTAAGGCGTATGTCTTCCTCCCAACTGGACGGGACGCCTGTCCATCGCAGCGTTACTTAAGAAGCAGGAATAAAGACTGAGAGAAAGTTGGGTCGAAACAGTAAAACAGGTGTCGCCACCACCCCCTGCCGGAACCTCGTAGAGCCTTAGGTGTTTTCGCTCAATAAACACACAGAACGCCCGATCTGGGAATCGAAACTGCGATCCTCAGACCGCGAGTCCTCTGCCCTAACCACTGGACCATTACGCCTCCACACTCACACACACACACACACACACACACACACACACACACACACACAC
>NC_068981.1:50743924-50744933 GCF_001194135.2 Octopus bimaculoides | reverse complement strand
AATATATGTATACATTTTTACACACATACACACACACATGTAAATATGAATGTATATATCTGTGTGAACATGTGTGCATATATGTATGTATGTATGTATGTATGTATGTGTGTATGTATGTATGTATGTATGTATGCATGTATATATGTATAGAAGTTCATGAGGTAGATAATTTCCGCCACATTATTGTGGCTATTTGAAGCTGACCCTAGCTACCGTTTGTTGTCAATTTTATAGCTCTGCATGATGTCTTCTTTTTTGGTTTGTAGTTATTAAGTATTAATTTCTTATCGTGATGTCACTTTGATTGTTGTTGTATCTATAGCTGATTGATTTGTCTTATCAATTTGAAATAGCGTTGTAATTGTTAGCCTTCAATATCTTTATATATTTGTTTTGTTTTAGACATGTCCAAATTTATTTAGAAACAATACGCTTAACAAATAATGCATGATAATGCAATATATAATTACTAAGGGACCCGTGAGCATTTCACAGAATTAACGGTAAACCTATTTAGGGTTATTTCTGAAAACTTTACCCAAAAAACCTTAAAGCGTAGAATGTAATGTCTGTCTATGGAAAGATAGTTGCTCATATGCTATTCATTGAAAAGTGAAAGAAATTAGAATATGATGATTACTTAATGCACTTTATATATGTATATATATTATTACAAATTAAAAGGGTAAAGGATTATCAATTTATTAATTAATAAATCAATTAATAATTAATAATTTTTACCAAGCCCATCGGTATTAAGCACCATTATTGGTGGAGAACTTATTTAAAAGCTCATATATATTTATAAACATAATTAAGGGATCAGCAAATATTTGCTTCACCATATACCGAAATTCAGAAATAGCAGCTAAAAAAGCTGAGAATCCCACAGATAGCATCACTTGTAACTCACAAAGGCAAAAACAAGAAGAAAAAAAACAATGAAAACTAACCATTCCGAAGGTTAACTGTAGACGCGTTTCTGGATTAGCGTTTTTAGCTGCTA
>NC_068981.1:50728519-50743504 GCF_001194135.2 Octopus bimaculoides | reverse complement strand
CACCACTACCACCACCACCACCACCACCACCACCACCACAATCACCACCACCATCACCACCACCACCACCGCCGCCTCTCTCCCCAACTTACTCTCACTCCTCTCTCTCTCTTTCTTTCTGTAATCTTATCATCAGAACATCACCCCTCCGCTAAAATGTTTAAGTTCCCTCTACGCCATGGACGCTTCTCTTTTTCACTTTTTCACTCCGTCTTTTTCGCCCTCATCTTCTTACTCCCTCTTTCTGTCTCACTCTTCGCCTTATGTTCATTTTCTCCTCTCCTTTTACTTTCTCACTCTTTTTCTTTAATCACGTGAAAGCATTATTGACGGACTTAGTAACGCAATGAGAAGCAGAATTATTATGAGATTCTTCGGTTTGTAAACTGGAAAAATTATAATATGCTTTTCACTGATTCTAGAATTATTTAATCTAGAATCAAACTGTATATGGAATAAGTCACACATGGCCAGCTATCAAAGATCAGTTCTCCTTCGTAAAAAGAATGGTAACCGACTTCCAAAGGTAATATTTAACCAAACTTAATAGGTATGTATCTTCGCACCAAGATGACAACTGTAATGCATTAACGCGAAAAAAAATTGCCATTCGAACCTGCTGCAGTCTAAGACACTTTAGGGTTACAGAAAAATTAAAATTAATAATGAGAATTATTTTCAAGAATGTATCATTAGAAAACTAACGATCCCCCCACCAAGACACTTATATCAGATTACAAGCTATGGATGTCAGAGAAAACGTGCACGTAAACATAATTATACAACGAAATCTCTTAAGCAACTCTTAAGCTACTTGTGTGCGATAACATAGTCACACGAAGAAAGGCAGCAATGTTTCGGTGTTAGCAAGCAATTCTACAACTGAACGAATGTATATAATGCTTTAGATATATACCAATGAAAAGTACTAAGAAAGATATAACTACGCTCCAGAATACGACTTCGCGGAATCTTAGTTTGGAATGGCTGGTTATATTTGAGTGGACAATCATTATTACATTTGGTAAAATAAGATAGCAGCTAACTGAACATTTGGTATAGAAAAAAAACAAAAACAAAGATGTAAAATTTCATAGAACCAATGAACATGACAAAAGAGCACCCTAATCTCATATAGTAGATAATTAAAAACAGAGTGAGCAACATAAAACAAAGGATCCCCACTATATCACACAAAAAATGAATATTCATCTAAGTTCAAGCATTCTAAATGTTAATGTTAACAATCGGCAAGTTCCCAAAGTAGAAGTCGTTTTGAACGCTATAAAGAAGAATCGTAATCCGGTTGAAGAAATTGTTCCTTGCATTTGTATCCAAATATGTGGCAAATGTATCCACAAATGGCTCTAACACACAAAAGTGCATCAACCGATTATAATGTTATAAACTACACAAATGAAACAAATAGGAACATTGATTACAGCAGTATATGAAAGTAATTACATGCCACCCACGTTATAAGTAACTGAGTATCTAAATTTCCATACGGAAAATAAAACTATTGCAACAGAAAAGAAAAATGTTTCCTGATAAGTACAAATTGCTTTAAAATCTGAAATCGATGAGCGATTTACTGTATTTAAAGATGGCAATACATTAAAATCCTCTTTGGAACCAATACGTTAGACAAGCAGTGATGGATGCTTACAAGTTTAGCAATCGTTCTGCTTTAAATGCAGAAACAACGCAACATCTTAGAGGAAGCCCATTTGAGTCTAATACATTAAAGGTAAAGAAAAGATAGTGCTGGCCTCCATGCATTGAAGTACGCTATACTCAAGCGGAAATATTGTTTAGCAGGGAAAATGGGATAATGTCACGTTGCAAACACCAGAATAAATTAATTTTTATAAACGATTATAGATAGCATATAGGTCTTATATATGTATGATATAATTGGAGTAAAGTTAAGAGTTAAAACATAGTAATGCCAATCCTAAAAGTGTTACAGTTTAGATCGAAAAGTAAATAGGAACAGACTACCAATATTCAGAATGAAAATAGTTGTTGTTTAGTGATACTGGATACAATAAATATTAAATCGACAACCAAAATACAATATTCAACAACATGAGTTAGAACCATCACAGATCTAGTGACAATGAAATTATAAGACGAACAACAATTCTTGAGTCGGCAGGAAATTCGCCTCATTCTAATTTCTCCGAACCAACTGAGAATATCAGAAACTTCCTTCCACAACCACTACTTGATGTATTAGTATGGATACATCAGCGCGAAGCAAAATACATTGAAGACCTCTCACACAGCCTGCCACACTATCTATTTATAAGAATGAAAAATGGTTACAGAGATATATTAAATTGTTTGAACGCAGCTGCTTAATGGTAGGGTCGTTGTAATCGACTGACCTCTGCCCTGCAGATTGCTGGCATTCTCACAAAATGTGTTTAGATGCGCTATGTAAGGGGGAAAGCTGGTACAGGTGTTACCGTTTTAAGCAAAACACCTAGCAGTATTTCTTCCGAATGTTCTGAGTTCAAATACTTTCAAGGCCATCTTTGATTTCCATCCATTCATGGTCAATAATATATAGCAGAAGTCAACTACTGTGAATGATAAACAACCTAAAGGTGCTTCTTTTCTGCCGAAATTTGACACCATTATTATTGATAGTGGTAATATTACCAGTGTACTATGTTTTATTTTTACAAATTCTACTGTACATTCTGAAGTCTATCTTGTATGCGTCCAGTCCTAGTAGGTTTTTTTTTATTCTGTTTATTTTCAGTCCAGTATCTTTGCTGTGTATTTCTATATTTTGAAATCTATCAAAATATTTTTTGTACAACCAGAGAATATCTATTCGTGTCCAAATTTAACATAGTGGATAAATGCACCTGAGTCAACAGAACAATAGAGGAGAGAGAAAGAGAAAAATAAAGAGAGAGACGTATTTTGGAATATTGCTATTCTACAGGAGAGGGAGTTCCTTTCTTTTTATAATTGCGTCGATTTTGTTTTCATATTTCTTTCCCATTTACTTATAACCTGCTACGTACACCTAATGAAGCCAAATTTAATAAACTTTACCGCCTAAAATTGAGATATAGATGAATTTTCCAATGAAATGAAACAGTACATCAATAATTAAATTGGCAAACATCGAAGAATTAACCAATAAGAACTAATAAGCACAATAAAGGAACCAAATACAACGCAATTTGGCAGCAAAGAAACGTCGCGAAGAATTCAGCCCTTCAGCACCAAGAGCCATATAGCACAAGGGAATGAAAACAAAATATCAACGACCAAGATATATCAACGTATTTATCAACTAACAAGTAAAACCGATGGGGTCAGATGGGGAACTAACCCTATATGCACATATATAAACCATTTAAAATAGATTTTGAATATAGTCGCTTGTAACTTAGGTGTATCGTGAAACACACATTTTGATAAGAAAGTGTTTTAAGCAGCCAATATACTTTACATCATGTACTGAATACACTCTCCCACTTCTAAACTGTACGTTTTTAATGTTTTCATAAGCATGTATTTGCGAACGTATGCGCTAAGGTAAGAAAATGACGTACATACACACCTTGCGTCAATTAATAAACTAAGCCGCATAAATTCTCAAAAGGAAGAATACATTCACCAAGGTATATACATGTATACATATATATATATATATATATATATGTGTGTGTGTGTGGGGGTGTTTGTGTGCGTGCGTGTGCGTACGTGTGTATGTGTATGTATGTGTGTCCGTAGATATTTTTGTGTACATGCATATAAAACACACAAACACTACCCCCTACAATATTCACCGAGACACACACGCACATGCACACATATTCATATGCACACAAACACGCACGCAAACACACACACACACACACACACACACACACACACACACACACATATCGAGAGAAATTGAGTTAGGAAAAGAGACAACATAAATCTTTATATTATTATGCATATGAGTAGGTGTGAGTATCAGTTTGTGCACGCATATATCTATGCAAGGCCTTTCAGTTGTATTCTAAAAAGAAATATTGTTAATTTTAAAAATTACTTTCAGCTGAAAGCTTTTATCATAAGACGCAATGTCTCCTGAAAGTTTGAAATGTTCTGCGTAGATTTAGACTGATAGCAGTAAGAAATGAACGAAAATATCTATATATGAAAATATAACTGAATTTAAAAATCAAAGAAACGCCTGCGGAATATTACAAATTGAAAGTAATTAACTCTGTAAAATGCAAACTGAAGGATATATAATTTTAAAATACCCAGAGAAACAAGTATACGTAGCAGGTTATAAGTAAATGGGAAAGAAATATGAAAATAAAATCGACGCAATTATAAAAAGAAAGGAACTCCCTCTCCTGTAGAATAGCAATATTCCAAGATACGTCTCTCTCTCTCTCTCTCTCCCTCTCTTTTTCTCCTTCTCTCTCCTCTATTATTCTGTTGACTCAGGTGCATTTATCCACTATGTTAAATTTGGACACCAATAGATATTCTCTGGTTGTACAAAACATATTTTGATAGATTTCAAAATATAGAAATACATAGAAAAGATACTGGACTGAAAATAAACAGAATAAAAAAAACTACTAGGACTGGACGCATACAAAATAGACTTCAGAATGTACAGTAGAATTTGTAAAAATAAAACATAGTATACTGGTAATATTACCACTATCAATAATAATGGTGTCAAATTTCAGCAGAAAAGAAGCACCTTTAGGTTGTTTATCATTCACAGTAGTTGACTTCTGCTATATATTATTGACCATGAATGGATAGAAATCAAAGATGGCCTTGAAAGTATTTGAACTCAGAACATTCGGAAGAAATACTGCTAGGTGTTTTGCTTAAAATGGTAACAACTGTACCAGCTTTCCCCCTTACATAGCGCATCTAAACACATTTTGCGAGAAAGCCAGCAATCTGCAGGGCAGAGGTCAGTCGATTACAACGACCCTACCATTAAGCAGCTGCGTTCAAACAATTTCATAGATCTCTGTAACCGTTTTTCATTCTTATAAATAGATAGTGTGGCAGGCTGTGAGAGAGGTCTTCAATGTATGTTGCTTCGCGCTGTTGTATCCATACTAATACATCAAGTAGTGGTTGTGGAAGGAAATTTCTTATATTCTCAGTTGGTTCGGAGAAATTAGAATGAGGCGATTTTCCTGCCGACTCAAGAATTGTTCCTAGGTCATTTAAAAGTAGCGGTACCGTCTTAGAAATTGCATTTCTGTATTTTGTTCTGGCTGTTATTTTTCCACTTTCATTGTCATTTGAGAGGTTACTTTTGTTCTCAATACCTAGTCATTAGCAATATACACAGGCCATTACTCAGGGACAACTTTGCGGATTTTGGGTACCTTGAGGGCTAATATACTTATAATGAATTCCATCAACTTAAGACTAATATCTCTGAATATTAGAAACTATGGTTGATATTTGTCTTGATCATGAATTCGAACCTGGAATTAATTTCATCAAAATACTGTTTATGGTTGCCCTTGAACTTCACAAAGTTTACAGAACCAGTTTATATGTAGATGTGTCATCTAATATTTGAGTTAGTGATCTCATTTCAACCTGACGACACACATTATGCCATAGATTGCAAGACTTTCAATAAATGAGTTTTCCACCTATGTCTGCAATAGCAGTCTGAAAACATTCCGTTTATGAGAGAAAGAAAGTCCCCATGCTCTAGAAATGATCAGGTAATGTTACCATTCACTCACCATGCGTCTATGTCGTAGATTGTGGTAAACAATCATCTGTCTCATTTGCACAATGCGTAAAAGTGTTTGCACATTCGGACAAATGAAGGGAATTCTTTTCAGATGGCCCACTTGTAATACTTGTAATACCTTTCTTCAACAAAGTATGTTAAGATACACATAGAATTTGGAAGAAAGAATCAAACCAAAAAAAAAAGCGTGAAATAAAAACAATAATCAATTTACAATTTCAACAGAACAAAATCTTTAAGCACAACCAAAATAATTTCTTTTTCATTGCCTGAGGGTACTGGTGCAAAATATTTTCCATTTGAATTTATGAAATTCTTCTGTATGGTACTTGTGTATCACCATATAAACGGAGCGCATGGATCGTATTTAAAGGCTGTTTGAACAAATGTATAACAGGATCCTTTTAGTGTCAGTGGTGTGTCCAGTAATATTGAAATTAACTGAAAGGCTCCAGGCTGAGATTGCAACAAGCGTTGAGATAAAGACGACTATTATTATGAAGTATCCTCGGAAACCGCAGTATCTGGTATCCATAAGCCTATTCTTTGCTGAAGCCTGAATTTCAAGTTTCTAACTGAATATTTCAGACGAAATACCAGCTCCAAATGCTCAACATATTACAACTGATACGTTGCAGGATAACAACAACACAATCAAACAGATTATTCTTTCATCGCTATCTCCTTTGACATATTTAGATATTCTCGAGCTCAACGCCTTGAATGACAAATCACTCAAAGTCTTCTACGAGACCCATGGGTCTCAGTGAAGAGAGTTTTATCGATCTATACTTCAAGGACATTCCTAGGCCTGTATTAGCTTCCAATAACACTGTACAACAAACATGAACATTATTTCGACTACATAGGTGAGAATAACATTTTCTATGGTATTTCTATGCGTAGATCACGAAAATGGCAACCGTTTCACACAGAATGATTCCAGTTTATGGTAATTCGGCTTTTTAATATTAGGGTATTCCTATAATTTTAATTTTATTTTCAGATTTTCAGAGAAAATTCTATAAAATACCTATAAATATTTAAACAGATCTTTAATTAGAATAAAAGTTGCATTACAATGACAAGAGGGCAGTGTAGAAATCATCCAAATAAATTTTGCTCTATCTGTGGTGCTGTGACATTCCAGAAGATTGCTAGGAACATTATGGCGTTGATAAAAAAAAACAAAACAGTATTACAAATATTTAATTAGATCCTTAATTAGAATAAACAAAATTTGCATTAAAATGCCAAGAGGGCAGTTTACAAATCAGCCAGAAAATTTTGTTATATCTGTTGTGCCGTGACATTCTAGAAACATTACACCGTAGGTAAAAAAAAAGTATAACTTATATTTTGGTGTCAAGATAGGAAACCAAAATAAACGTTGGGCACCACATATTTGTGGCACAAAATATACCAATGGTCTTTGAAAATAGTCTTTGGGAATGTCAAGAAGTGTGCTGTCTGGCATTCCAATGATTTGGCGCGAACCACAAGAGCACCATTATGAGTACTATTTCTGACTTGTAGATGATAAAGGTGTGTTTCTATTTGCATTAAACCTAGCATATATTATCTAAATATATTAATTTTATTCGATACATTAAATATAGGAAATGCTATAATACAATTTAGTTTCTTATATATTATATTATTCTTATATATAATATAATTTATTTTCAGGTGTATCAACAAAGAGTGTTCGTCGGTAGTGTATCCGAATCTGAAATCCTCCATTCGGCCCCTACCTCATTTGGCCAGCGTTCCGATACCTGCGGTACCTGCAAAAATGGTTTTATCCGATACTAGTGAATCAGAAGAGAATTGTGAACAAGATGAGTTGTATGTGCCTGCATCAGAACAGTCCAGACCAGAACCTTAGCGCATGATTATTCAAACGCTCTAGTTCGGAATTTTTAGATGAACGGAAATGCAGAGAGAGTTACTGGCTTCTAGATTAAAGGAAAGAAACTTAGTAACTAAAGTAATGGTCTACTCTGGAAGCACAGAGCGGTCAACTATGAAGTACTTATAGAAAAGTTGATTGATTTGTACAAATCATTAGGGTGTAATATGTCATTAAAAGTTCACTATTTGCATTTCCGTCTAGCTTTATTTACTCAAACTGCAGCAAATGTTAGCGACAAACACGGTGAGAGATTCCACCAAGACATAAGTCAAATAGAAACGCGGTATAACTGGAAGTGGAGTCCCGCCATGCTAGCTGACATTTGCTGGTTTCTTCAGAGAGTTAGACCTGATGCTATACGTAGAAAGAAGCATAAATATTTTACTAAAAGATAGATGTTCTTTCTTTAATAAAAGTCTTAACGTATTTACTATTAATAACAACACATTTTGCAGAAAACTCGCTTTAATTCTAGGAAGAAAAACGGCCCATGTTCTTGCAAAAACATACCGTATAATGACGGCCCACTTTCTAGTAAAAACAAACCCATTTTACGAAGCACTGGAGTCATTTTATGAAAAACAGAGCTCATTTTCCTTATCCATGGTAAACACTTCCAGAAAAATGATGATCTCTTCTCTGTAGCAAAATCATTGTCGTACTGTAGCAAAATCATTGTCGTACTGTAGCAAAATCATTGTCGTAGTGTAATCTACAGTAGGTTTCAAGAGTATTAACAGATCGACTGTGTTGCTTAGCTTTTAAATGTCAAATGTCCAAAATGGTTTTTGGATTGCAATCAGATGAAACAACCGTGCTTTAGGGAATAGTACTAATAAATAGGGAGCATACGTGTAAAAACAATGTCATTGCGGTGGTCTGAAGAATGAAGGTCTTATCATGAGTGCCTGCCTGTGCAACATCCGGAACGATAACCAGTTACGTCTAGGTAGATATAGTTGACAACCGATACGTTTCCTGAAGAGTGGAGCCTGTTCCGGTTTAGAAGAAAACATAAACGTCTTAGATAAAGAGAGATGCTCAGAGAATAAGACACAGACAAATAATATACGCCATTGACACTTTTGTCTTTTTCTCCGCAATCAATTTCTCCCAACCCATTTCAGTGAGACTAGTCACACTGCTACCTTTTATTTCTCATTTCCCCCTCTTCAAGAAGAGTCAGAGAACCTGATTTTGACTCCTTTACCAGGTCACTGGTTCCTGTAAGATAACTATTACTGGGATTGTGCCCATAATCTCTTCCCTGCTAAAACCATGTTTCGATTCGCATCAGACATAATGTTAGGTTTCCAACTCCGACCATTCTGTTTCGAGATTGTAGTATGCAATCGACAGGTTTCAGAAAATAAACAGTAAAAGATTAGTTGGTTGCCTCTCAACATAGCTGATATTTGAAGTGGCATTTAAGATATTTATCATAGTGAACATGTTAGCGGTAGTATTGTGACTGACAAATTATTTGACACAAGATACGTTGTATTCATGCTTGCTTACAAAACCGTTTTAGAGGCCTGATGCTAGGATAAAACATTGTTAAGGATTTTCCAGGCCAAAATGGACATTGTCTGTTTGAGTTCAGTTACATATGAGTTATTGTTTCGGGTATTGCCATCTACCTCGATAACCAAGGTATGCGTCGCCAGGCAGATTGCAGTTACATATGCAAACAATATTATCTTGTCATCAATTTGAAATAGATCTGCCGCAGAGTCTCCAACCTTCGGAAAACTACCGATTGAAGCGACGTTATTTTCTGACTGAGCCTGCAGTGTGAAACGACGTGTCATTAAAACGATTACTGATGCAATCCTTGATGACGGATATAATTATACTTTGTGTTTAGAAGAGTGAAGAGTGGCTACGCAGTGTTCCTGGCTTTTATGGAAATCTTGACGTATCCACATTGATCAACGTCCTCACTCGATTATGGCAGGAGACACTCAATGAGGTAATCACACTTCACACACGCCAATTCATCGCAATTCTTCAGACATATTTATCAAAAATTAAATTTGGAAAATATGCATGCATAGTTGAAATTAGTATGTGAACGCAGCACACAGACAGGTGCCATGACATAGTTTGCTGCACACGCTGTTTCTTTTTCACCAAAACCAGAGGCAAATTTTCGTCAATTCGTGTTTCGTCACATAGAACACATATCCCTTGTGGTTCACTACGATGGAAATACTGAAGGATACTCCCTCCTTGAGTGTTCTATACAGATATATGCGTCACTTCTAATCTACTCCTATTCTTTATTCTCTATAGCTATGTCTACTTTTTACCTAAACTAACGAATGCCGGTATAGTTTTTGTCATGAGCGGGCTATAGTGCAATATAACCTGTTATCAATGATGACTTTTCTCGTGTCTCTCCAAATACTTTAAACTGATGTATTTATTCACATTAAGAAAATAATGTCAGCTTTCATGGTTTGGGAGAGTGTTTCATGATATCTTATTTACAGTTTACAAATAACCATTCCGTGTAAGCAGATATCTGAAATTTTGGATAACGCACACACTCTAGCTTATAGCTCAAGGCAACGAGAACTGAGCTTGACGTGGATGTGACTTCAGTTTGTCTAAGATTTCATTTGAGTATTAAGGAAATGGAGTCACACAATCGAAAGTGCTAGATAGGTTTCCTATGATTTTGTGCTATCTTTATTCTATTGGCTACCACCACAAAATTCATCAAATGCCTCAAGAATATTTGACATCAGCCCGATGAAAACTGTCGGGGATTAAAAATGGTCAGTATCCTGTAAAGAAAACTCGCTGCTAATAAATTTGATGATCGGGTATCTCTTGGACGAGAAAGTTCGTACCCAGCTCTAGCTTTGATTTTCGAAAGAGAGCAACCACGTCTCCGATATGGGGTGAATGAAAGGTGGTTCAAACATTATAGCTTTACATGGGTAGGTTACTTCTTTCACTTTAGTTCTAGCTTAATTCATTACAATGGATGTGTAGCTTGCCGTTATCGTTATTGAGTGCATTGTAGCTTATTTTGCAAATACTGCCCTGTTGCTATAATTTTACTTGCTGAAGTTATTTTCTCAGCTCGTTTTAGCCGAAACTCCTCTTTACAGCGCTCTTATGAACACTGAAATTCCTTTTACTGTTAATTAATAGCTTCTCCAGAATATCTGGCTGCACAATTTCGATTGCTGTATTTGTTTTGATACAGCCAAAGCGATGCTGTTTAGCTTTAAATTATATCTCTCATACATATAACTTATTCTCTTTGTCAGCCTTTTCACTATATTCTATTCATGCTTTCTATCAGTATTCAGCATCTTGAATGTCTAAAGGATTAGAAGTAGTTGAAATCCTACTGTCCCTGCAGGAAGAGTAATTTGTTCGAAAGAACTCTTGTTTACCTATGTACAAGAAAAGTTGCTTTAGTTGTAATTTTCATATGATGAATGAATATTTGACAGCAGCTGTCGGATCATTGACGCTGTTCAGCTCTGTTCCTCTCAGCACGTGCAAACGACAGATATCTTGATGTGCCCTTGACTTTTGTTTCTTAGTTCTTTTTTGTAATTGTAATTGTTTATTTACTAACAATTACAGAAAATTGTGACGCAAATTCTGTTATCCGCATATGATTAAAAGTGATGATTATAAAGTAGTATTGATGTCAATGACATTGTTTGTCCTCATTGCTTCCTATCCACTAATTTTCTTCCGTTGAAAATGACAGGAAGCACTTACTGGATTTCATGCATTTTTCTTTAAATTATAATAATTTCTCAAGAAAAAATAATGAATCAATGACGAAGTGCTACAGTATTTGGCGCAGTGTAACGAATGAAACTAAATCTCTGAATTGGTGTAAATTTCATGACAAAATTATCAGTAAAATTCAATGCATATTAATGACTATAAAATCCGAGGCGACAAAAAAATAGTATGTTATGATAAACGTGGTAATTAGCACATGATATTAATAATAATGACTGCAACAATTATGATGATGATGATAATGATGAAGATAATGATGATGACGATGATGATGATGATCATAAAAATGATGATAATAATAATAATAATAATAATAATAATAATAATAATAATAATAATAATAATAATAATAACAATAATAATAATGTTACAAAAGCTTTGTGTCCACGGCACGGCCAAATTAATCGGCATAGGTAACTGAGAAGAACACAGCACGGTAATCTAGGCTGCAGGTAGTAAGCTCGTTACACATGCAAAATTCCAGAAGGTCCAGCAAAACCTGAGTTACAAAGAAAACCTTCAACACGAAGTAGAATGAAATAGAATCATGAATTAAAGAAAGAAAAATATGACTAGTAATAATAATTTCAATTTTTTTCCTAAGGGCAGTATTATGGGGATAGGGAGTAAATGAATTACATCGACCATAGTGTTTGACTGGTACTTCTTTTATCAACCCGAAAGGATGAAAGGGAAAGTGATCTCTGGCGGAATTTGAACTTAGATTTACACAAATAATAGAACAAACATAATACATGTGTTGAAGATACACCGCTTAACACCAAAACATTAGTAAATTTAGATTTTATGTACTACCTACAGTTTGGATGTCCATGGCAATGCCAAAATTTAATTCGAGCAAACACATGCTTTGTGAGATATGACACTAAATTTGGTTTCAAATCACCATCTTGCATTAGGAAAAGATGCATTGGGAGAACTAGTGAAATATATGCAAATAAATGAGAATATATGTGTGTATGAATAAGTGTGTTTGTGAATGTATATGTATATGTGTATGTGTGTGCGCGTGTGTTAGTGTAATTATTTATTCCTCACTACCCGTTACAAACCTGTCCGGTATTGATATATTTTGGTATCCGTAACATAGCAGTCAAATAAATGAGAGTGATAGTTAAGTGCCAGGATTCAACAAAATAAGTACTAAAAACGGTAGAAAGATAAACATAGATCGATCGAACGATAGATCGATCAATAGTTGAATATATAGATAGATAAATATATATGTATATATATATTAATATATATATATATATATATATATATATATATATATATATATATATGTGTGTGTGTGTGTGTGTGTGTGTGTGTGCGTGTGTATGTATGTATTTATTGGCCACATAGGGCTGAACACAGAGGGAACAAAATACAAAGTAGAGATATTCTTTTTGGTAAGGAGACAAAAAAGTGGGGGTAGAATTTCCATTAAAAAGGGCGTGAAAAAAATTGTGGTGAAGCCGATCTATAGGGATCGTGTATCACAGAAATGTCATAGTGTAAAATGGGAAACAGATTAGGTGGAAAGAAAAGCCTACGGAAAAGACCACGGTAACCTCGGGCAATAATGTCATGCAAAAAACACGTTACAGTAAGTGACTTTTTTTTTCCTTTCCTTTTCTACTTCATAGGATTATGCTAAAGGTGGCTCCGTTATTCACGCGTGTGAATAACGGAGCCACCTTTAGCATAACCCTAACCCTAACCCTTCTACATTTACCCATATTTTTCGAAACATTCACGAGACAAAACTTCCGTCTTTACTCTCACATTCCTCTTCAAGTGATACTTAGATTCAACAGAGAGGAAAGTGTTTGTCTCTAGACCTTTCAGACGCGCTCGACATACACATTCTTTCACCATAGCCACAGGTACGATGAAAATGGCTCTTCCTTCCCGTTTCAAGGAAGGAGGTGCGACAATATTCAGGATAGACTCGGTTGATAAACTGAGTCATCCCACACGCGATAGGAGTCGTTCGACATAGTCCTACAGGTCGGAAATGGTTGGGGACTGTACGTATGCTTGCAAAACGGTTTCGTCGCTCTGACTGCATCGCGGGCAGGTTGGCCCCGTGTTTCTCGAACCATTCCTGTTGAGCTTATCCCGAACGGGTAGCGCTTGTCGATGGCACTGCCAGGCCATGGATCTCTGTAAGTTGTCCATAGGTCCCGGCCCGAAAGTCGTCTTGAACAGGTGGGTCAGGTATTCCTCATTGACGCCCAGGTTCGCCTCGAGATTTTCGTCGTATCTCCCCTCTATTAATCCCCAATAGTATGCTTTGGTTGTGTTGCAGTCACTGAAGATTGACCCAAGACGGCATAGTTTCTGGAGAGCAACGCGACACACGCAGTGCCTTTTGCCCTTCCTCGGCCTGTTTTTCATCCACGACTGCAGTTCGGTCATGGAGACGAGCTGCGGGAAAGCGCGCCTCACAAACGGCGACGACACCTGTTCATCGTCGTTTAAGGGGTATGCGTTAATGATCGTAGGGGTATGTATGTGGGTGCTATTAGAAGAATTTGTGTTTACACGTAGTGAAGGCCCGGTTATATTTTGTTAAGCAATTGTGGTGAGTTGTGGGTTAGAATTTTGAGAGCTTCTTTTAAGCAAAGTCTACAACTAGAGTGATGGCCCTGATAAGGGGTACCGGTGTCTATTATAGTCCAGAAAGGTTTTAAAAGTATTTTTCTATTCATTAGATTGTGTATGTGGCTAGCTAGTAATGTGGAATTACTATTCCCCTTATGTTTAAACGAGGTTAAATGTGCAGAATATAAGGAGAATAGTAAATATAAGGAAATCTCCTAATATAAACCCCTAACTCCAACTCCCACTCATATATAATTTAATATTCAACTAGCTCGTCCTTTCTCGATCACCTACGCACACACAGCCCCATTGCTAAAAATAACTCTACAGCCACTCACCTTATCCAGAACGGACACAAGCAATTACTACCATATTTCCTACCCAAAAACTTTAGACTTTGAAACTACCGGACATCTATTACTCTCTTTAAATTCCTTTCATTACGCTCTATTTTTTAAAAATTATATATGTTTTTACCGAATCTTCGTCCACCTCCTCATCCTCTTTTCATCTTTTTTTGGATACGCCATACACAATTCTTAGACACCATACACATATACACATTGCTTTATCATATAGCCAATCCCTAAGTTCCTCCCACATCACTCTATCCACCCCTTTCTTTTCTCTACCTTTACCAATTAACAGCCACCTCTGCTACTATTGATATCGAACGTTGATATGTTCGCGTCTTTTTCTTGGAATGTCAACTATATAAGGACTTTAACCCACATGGGTATATATAGGATTGCACCTAAGAACTCATGCTTTGGTTTCTATAACTTCGGAAGTTTGAGCTATGAACTTTTATGCATCTTTTTTCTTCTCTCTTTCCATCTCCTTATTCTCTTACTACTTTCCTCTGTGTTATCATGTTATTGATATATATATATGTATATATATA
>NC_068981.1:50723339-50725577 GCF_001194135.2 Octopus bimaculoides | reverse complement strand
ATATACTTTAACCATGTAACACAAGCCTTCTGTAGTTTTGTCACTCTTATTATCTTTTATACATCCAACCACGTGCTTTCACATACCAACTTTCTCACCCATATACTAAAACACGTGAGACCGAAAATGCCACAGAAGACCAATACTTCGGATAAAATTACAAACGAGGATATACATAAAGAACTCAAAAATATTAACTCACACCTCATTTCCTTAAATAACAAAATCGAGGACTCAAATCTACTCGCCCGGGAAAGGATAAACAGTGGAGTCACTACTCACTACACTGATCAGGTTAGTAATGATTTACAACTTTTATGCACAACCCTCAAATCAATGTACATTAACAAATCTAACAATGAACAACAACCTCCTCTACACGATACTGTCGACGTATTCATGTTAAAACAAGAACAAATTAGTAAAGATTTAAACACCCTGTGTACTACACTAAAGTCGGTATTCACAAACAAACCGAATAACAGCCAACGCACACCAAATGAAATACATCAGGACGCCATACTTACACAAGTCAATTTAACAAAAAGAAAAATAGAGAATATTTGGAATACAAGCCTCCATAATAGAAAACTCGCTTACTGGAATATGATAAAAAATTCCAACAAAGCAGATATTTACGAGGGATGGATGAACTCAACACCAATTATATATATATATAGATCTTTTTTACGATAGATAGATACATATACCAATTTCCATATCGGAGCCGATGTGAATTGCATCGGGCGACTTCACATTTTTCTATGCTTATCACATCGTGAATCACAAATCAATTTCATTAACATCCCATTTTTGCTTAATCACGATACTACACTTTGACACAATTAGTTCATTAATGAATAAAGAAATCATTAATTTTAAGTTATTAATTAGTCGTCATTATTTTTACAGTTGTGATTACAACTTTCTGCAAAATTAACCAATGCAAAACTATAATAATTTTCGAATACTAACATAATCTTAATTGTGCATCCTTATTATTACCGTTTCATCGATACTTAGGGTTTAAACTATTGTTTCTGGTAGATTTTCTAGACATTATATGAAGAAAGACATTGAAATCATTGTGAATGTAAATATAATTCATGATTGACTAATTGCTTTTCATTGCATACATTATTTGGATTATTTTATAAGACATCTAAAAAATTATTGATGTTTGTAGTGCGTTTTAAGCTTACATATAAATGAGGCTCTAAGAGACGCCCCTCGGCAATCATATGTTCCTTACTTTTGTAGTTTTGTTTCCGTTTTGTTTCTTCTCACTATGTATATTATTGTAAAAACGTTTTCCATATGCAACGTGTAAACGCACTTTTAGAATATGTTTTAACTTCCTTCTTTACGCATTTACTTATAACTCGAAAAGATTCTATTAAAATATTCGACTCATTGAAGTGAAATTATTCGATAATCGAGGGGTAGCTGGAGCTACACTTCCGTACAGAAGTTTTTAATATAATGACTAACACACTTTGATCCGGATACTGATAATCTGTATACTGAACTTTAACTTGTTTCCTTTTGTTATTTTTCTGAAACAAACATTGTTTACACCATTTCATTAGGGTTTTAATATTTTTGTTTATATTTCGCTTCTTGCTTTATCTACGACACTTCGCAGAATAATAGTGAAATCATTGCAAATGTAAACCTAATTCATGATTGACAAATTGCTTGTCGTAGCATACATTGGGTGCTTACCTTTTTCGTGATATCTACTAACCTTAGTTTCAATGTTATGGGCCTCGATTTACTAATCATGTCTATGAGACATTAAGCTTCATCGCTTAAATTTGTATGGAAAAGTATTTATCCACAGATTTAGCTGTTTCGAAGGATATGATATGAATAATACCCATGTGAGTTTCTATAAATCGATAAAAACGCATGATATCTATTGTGTTCTGTTCTAGTTAAAAATAATCTACTCTCAGCTGGACAGTTAAACATTTAGAGATTCAATGAACATATTGTAATCACAAAATATTTCAGACATAAGAAAGAATCCGTTTTTGCAAGAAAAAGCAAAGTAATCTACCTATCCGGCTACCTGCCTGTATACCTGCCTGCATATCTGCCTTTCTGTTTGTCTATCTATCTATCTATCTATCTATCTATCTATCTATCTATCTATCTATCTATCTATCTAAGTGCGTGCTTGTGTGTGTATGTGTGTGTGTGTGAGAGACAGAGAGAGTGTCTGTAGATTCGTGT
>NC_068981.1:50721108-50723329 GCF_001194135.2 Octopus bimaculoides | reverse complement strand
ATATATGTACATATGTTTATGTAAACATGAATATGTATACACGCGCGCACACACACACACACACACACACACACACACACACACACACACATATATATATGTTTGTATGTTTGTATATACAGAAATAATCTATTGAGTTAGAAATTTAAAACAGATATTAGCTAGCAGTATGTATCTCACCATGGACGTCGAGACATTGATAGATGTTATGGAGGGTATAGAAATGTATACCTCAATGGGAGAAATAATTCATCATATCAGTATTTCTACTTAGCAATGTTATATTGCTTTCGTTGTAGTATAAATCAGTTTAGACGTAGATCTTAGTTGTAAAATTTGATATTTACTACAAACAAAGGATAAATATAGAAACCGTTGAAAAATACTTTTATTGAACCTGCTTCAGAAAAGCTTCTACAAACTATATATATATTTCGTGGCAAAAAGTAATTTCTTTATTTTCCATTTGTTATATTGTTCATCTTTCTTTGAACACAACTCATTTTCCAATATTAGATTTACAGAAAGATAAATGCATCGGTTTTCTTACTGAAAATTTTATGTTGAGTAACAGGTGAGACGTAAAAACGATTAAGAGTTCAAAGGAGATGAAAGAAATATAAAATCTTATCTTCAGCCTTTTCATCAATTAATTGAAATTTGCTTTGTGAATTGGCTGAATTAATCGAAAAGTGCTTTATTATCTGCATTTGTATCCATATACGTCCTGAAATCAAATTTGGCCAGTGTGCGTTTGCATTTCATTACCGGGTTATTGAAAATATAAATAATGTTCACATAGTGCAATGAACGAAATATTAGATACACTATTATTGGATCAATTCAAATAACTCCGATAAAAATTTCCATTGTGTTTGATATAAATTAATTGGGCGCATTTTGAGGAATCGACAGAGAAGAAACTAAATTCAAAATTCACTACTGATTTCATATCTCAACAAAGAGTATTTTGAAATTCATCACATAGAAAAATATCACTTAAAAGTACAAAGACACATAGTAGACATAAGCTGGTAAAAGACAATGGCACCGAGAGTTTTTTCACTCTCGGTATTTGTATTGTAGGTTCACCCTTGCATTACGTTAGACTTTCTCTTTAACTTATTAAACCACTTTATTTGATATTTACCGTAAGATACGCGTCTGGGGGACAATATATGCGTATATATACATGGATATGAATAATATAAAGATATATATATAATTAAAACAAACTTTTCTACGAACGTTTAATTTAACGTATTCATCAGCTGTTTATCTTGTTTTCTTTGGCACTATATATTATAGCTTCGATAAGACGATTCTGAGGTAGGAATACATGAAGCACCATACACTTGAAGTCGAAATTTTGATACCGTTTTTTTTTTTGTAACAGAGTAGAAATAAATTTAAATTAGTTTTGAAACACATTATTGTCAAGAGTATTTTTGAAATGGAATATCGTAGACAAGTGTTTTGCTCTTTAGATTCAAGCTGATGAAAGGTTTGTGAAAGGTTTGAGGTATTGTGTAGAATCAGCACAGCATAAAATCACAGATATAGTAACGGTGATTCAATGCAATATTATACACAGCGTTGTTGATTCTAAGTAATCCTTCATGCAGTAACCGACAACTATTTCAATTTTGCATGTCATACATATTTAATTTCAATATGCCATTTATTGTGCACATTCACAAACACATAAACACAAACATATGCACGCATACGCACATAAACGCACACGCACGCGCACACCCATTCACACGCACTCACACACGCGCACGCACACACATACTCGCACACAGAGTTCGTATATGTGTGTGTGCGTGTGTGTTTGTGAACATGTCTTGAGGTGTCAGAGGTGAATATATATTTATGTAACCAAGTAACTTCCATAGGGTTACAGGCGTTTCGCAATAGCCTACATATCTTATTAATTCTGTAATTCAGTATGCAAAAATTATGTGTATTTATTTGCATTAAACATATATTCTCAGCATTATACAATACAATTATATATTCACAAATTAATGCAAATAATGGAAGATAGTTCAAGAGATCATCGGATCAACATGGTTACGTCAACATTTAAAACCTCCCTCACTCTCTCTCGCTCTTTCTGTCTATCGCTCTATCTTTGCCTCCCTCTCTCTCTCTCTCCACACACACACACACACACACACACACACACACACACACACATATATATAGACCGAAT
>NC_068981.1:50717517-50721094 GCF_001194135.2 Octopus bimaculoides | reverse complement strand
ACACACACACACACACACATATATATATAGACCGAATTTATAAAAAAAAAAAACCGACGACAGTTGGACAGTTGTAGGAACAACAAGCAAGTTTGATGCTCGGGAAAAATGGAAGAGCTTTATACATTTCAAGCCTATGTTGTTCGACAGAAAGGAATAAGATTAGATAAATAGAAACAGAGAATGAGAAAAAAAAAACGTGTAGAGTTCAGCGGAAAAAAGAGGTTGAATGAAAGGAAAATAATAATAAAGAGAAGTTGAATGAAAGAGAGATAATAATAGAGGTGGTGATCCCAAAAAGCTAAGGTGTGCAAGCGTGTGTGTGAGTGCGTAAGTGTGTACGTGTGTGTTTATGTATAACGTATGTGTGTGTGTTTATGTGTAACGTATGTGTGTGTGTTGTGTGTAGCAGCTGATTTGTGTTTTTCCACGTCGTGTGTGCACATGAGTGTGTGTGTGTGACCAAATAGTGTCCATGTGTATAGTGTATGTATGTGGGCGAAAGTTATTGTAATCTATGCGTGTTACGCGTGATGCGTGTAGCGTGTGTGTGCATATATTGTCTGTGTTTAGATAGTAGGTGCTTGCGTGGGAGCGTGTATAATTGTACATGTACTGTGTTAAACAGTGTGTGTGGCTGCTCGTTTAGTGTTATGTGTAGTGACGCTATCAAAGATGTGTGTGGGTGTGTCGAATATCGTGTGTAGTGTAAGTGCTGAGAAATGGTAAGTGCTAGTGTGTTTGGAGTGGGTGTGTGTGTAATTGAGTGCGAAGTGAGTGGTGAGCTGAACAATGTGTATGGGTGTGTGTATAGTAGTACGTGTGGGTGAGGGTAGTTACCGAGATGGGCGGTATGCAGGTGTGTAGGTTGATGGGGCATTTGAATGTGGGAGGTGAGTGGGATCCGTGAGGGATGGGTGAAAAATGAAGAGAGAAGGTGAGGTTGGTGTCAGATGAAGAAAAGAGGTCATGGGAGCCCATATGGCACAAAGGAACATAGAAAGAAGATTAATCTCTTTTCACGGTGTAGACGGGAAACTGGGTGGCCCTTGGTGCAGATACAGTCCGAACACAAACATGTTGTAGGGAAAGACCAGTACAGCGAAGATGGCGGGAGACCGATGTGTCATTGCCGAACCAGATTCTCAGAGGTGCTCCGAGAACCGGCAAGCCAAGCTGCGTTCCGTTTGATCAATGTGCTAGGAAGGACAGAGAGAGGGCAGAAATAGCAAAAAATGGTGCATTAGAGTTGTAGGTTGGAAGGCTGGAAGGTGAAGGGAAACGGGTAAGGGTGGGATGGTGTGAAAAGAAAGAGCAGAAGCACGTTCAACAAATTGTGACCGGGCAAGGCAAGTGTGGATAACGGCGAGTGTTTATATGGGGTTTCTCTCTCTTTCTTTATATATATATATATATATATATATATATATATATATATATATATATTCGCGTATCTTCGTGCGTTTGTGATTCTAGCACCTTCCTCGGTTTAACAGGCATTGTATCCACTCCAAATTTATTTCCTTATGCGATAATTTCAAAGAAATGTGAGTGTTGTCTATATTCATAAAGGTTACGCCAATTCTTTCCTTGTCAATATTCTAATCTAAGTCTTTCATATCTACTTTAGGGCCTCTGTTTGAGTTTCAACTCGGGACTGTGATCGGCATCACCTCGTGCAACAGAGATCAGCTGAAACATTTTTTTCCCATATTGCCAGTTTTCACTGTGTAACAATATAATTCTCCTTTCCCAACTTTAGTTATATTTCTCAATCCTAAACGTTCAATTCTCCATGTAAGTTTCCTACAATCTTATTAACTCCCTTTTAAAGTAGATTTTTACGTTTATCGTTACTCCCCATTTTCACAAATAGTCTTTGCATAATTCTTCCGTCTCCGCAGCGTCTGCAACTAAGACCTAGACTTCATAAAAGTAGAAGGAGGTGCATAATCTATTTTCTCTTCCCCAACAAAATATAATTTTGGTGTCCAGGATTCTGTATACTACGGGAATCATTTTATCAACCGAACAGTCACACTGACACCCCACACACTCACACACGCCATATACCATTCTCCAAAGTTTCGATCTTTTTCCTGTTATGGCTATTCACCAATTAAAGCTCTAATGTATCGTAACTTCAGTTTTTTGTTGCTAATCGAGTACGTTAAGACCTCTCACTTTAAGTCTTTGCTACAATCTTTCAAAGGCTCCAAAATAATTTGCAGTCATCTTAGCCAATAATATCCTCAGTTCGATGCAGAAGACAGCTGTACAACCACGATGTACAAACAACTAATCCGGTAGAAACAAGCAAATTGTCCCGTACACAATGCCCTAAGTTTAGAGGCATAGTATATTCGCAGCATTGACGGCAAATCATTGCAGCATAACATATTGCATAGCTCCTTACTGCAGTATACATAGCTGGAAAGAGGCGGTGGTTGGACAGACGTACATGCGCATATCTTGGACGTTTCTTAATAGGTCAATCAGACTTCTGAAAAATGAACTTGCAAGGTCAGTCCTATGATTCACTCCCAAAATATAGTGTTCTCAAAAACTCTCTGAATGTAATTGTTTCTCAACAACAGGAACATCCATTATCTCTTGTAAACATTCACATGATGAGTATGAGCAGTAGGAATCCTGTTTAACAAAGATCTGTATCACTATGCCTCACTAAAAGTATATATATATATATATATATATATATATATATAAGTAGACACATACACACGTATGTATGTATGTATGTATAATTGTGACATGGAACACAAACTGACAGCGTTACTATTCAGCTTCTTTATATGATTATTTTAATTCCTTTTAGTTTCCTACATCTTGCTTCCTACACCTTAGCTTGGGGGCAGTGTGATCGGTACGCAATTGATGAATGCATTGTTGACACCTGGAGGCGCTAACGAAAAACAGATACATATGATATACTGAACGCTACGGAGTTTTTTGTTTCTTGGTGGGACGGGGTTTTGCGAATTACGTAGTTTCGTCTGCAACTGATACTTTTTGCTTTATTATTTTAGTATGTTCATTATATTTGCGTGGAGTTACTATTTTGTTATTTCATTGTACTCGTTATATTAGCAACAATTAGCACACTGCCTAGATTCGGATATCATATTTTCTTAAAACAACGTATATTCAATTATTCCAAATGTGTTTATACATCACAATAGGTTTATAATAACCTGTGTACAGAAACGAATATGTCGTTCCTTTGTGTTCCGTATTATCACAGGGCATTGCAATTCCACCTAATTGAATGATTTTTGTTGATTTTTATGAAGGTAGTGTATACAATCATACGTTTGCTCTTCGCTGCTGAAAATGATGACAGTGTTAATGATGTTGGTAGAAGAGAAATTTATAGGGAATGGTGGAAAATAATGTAGAAGGAACTGAAGAGAGAATTCACTGTAAAGTTTAGAATGAATAGTATTTTCAGATATTGTAAAGAGACAATTAAAATGAGTATGTAAATATATTCTAGAAAAATTGTGTGTGTATGTGTGAGTGTATGTATGTATATATATATATATATATATATATATAT
>NC_068981.1:50715956-50717114 GCF_001194135.2 Octopus bimaculoides | reverse complement strand
ATATATATATAAATGTGTGTGCGTGTGTGTATGTGTGTCTGCGCGCGCGTATCTGCTTATGTACAAGGGTTGCAGATGATTTAAATTCGTCACAAATAGAATAATGACTAAAATACTAAATTACAATAAAGAACTATAATTGGACATGAATAAATAGCTACTGAATATTTTCTTTCAAATAGAGATCTTAATTTTCTATGTTGCGTTTCTCTGCTTCCAATTTATTCCTGGAAGTAGACTGTTACGTTAAAGTTTCGCGCTATGTATGTAAATGTGAATTTCCTTAAATAATTAATACTTTTCACGTAATCTAGTGCAAACAACGTCCCCCATGTATTATGATGCTCAATCGTTCCAGACCCTCGAAGATTCAATCATATATAACAATATAAGGGAAAGGTATATTGATATTTAGTTAAAAAATAAATAATGCTTAACAAACGAAACGCATAATATTGAATGGAATTATAGTGTAACTACTATACCCTTTAATTTCTCAAACTATTGCAAGTCGCCTTCAGCCGCTTATTTCATATTGAATCTCAATTTTGCCATTAGAAAACAAAAGCAGAAAGAATAAACATTTTAAAACTGAGTTTCCTTATTAATTGAATATAATTGCATTGGAATTAATCACACTCAATAGATATATGATTTGGAGCAAAGTAAATGTTCAATCCAAGATAATTGTAGTGTACCAGATTTAGAAACTGCACTGCCTGATATAAATCCATCAATAGGCTTAATATAATTATTGCTAAGTAATTTATATTTTATTTTTCAGCAAAGCTTAGAGGAAAGAGAATGATTTTATAATACCCTATGAATAATATATATATATATATATATATAAAATATACAAGAATAAGGGCAGGGAATCGTCAATTAATAATAGAATTAATAATTAACAATTTTGCCAAGTAGTTCAGTATGAAAAAACCTTTATCGGTAAAACTATTTATCATCATAAATATACAGGGATTAGCAATTGAGTTGCTTCTCCACCATACTGAAAATTTAGAAATAGCAGTCAAAGAACTACTGATTCTAAACTACAATTTTTTCTCTAAAACGGATGGCGATATTTATGGCACACATAGAACAAAAAACCGGAGGGAAAAGCGTAAACAAAACAAGTCTTTAGTTAATTGCATACGA
>NC_068981.1:50712600-50714249 GCF_001194135.2 Octopus bimaculoides | reverse complement strand
TTTTGAGGCAAATGACAACCTCATTTTGTTAATGGGTGATGAAGCCCATTTTCATCTCAATGACATGGTGAATCAAAAGAACTGTCGTTATTTGGCTGTTGGAAAAGTTGCCATCATATATATATATATGTGTGTGTGCGTGTGCGTGTGTGTGCGTGTGTGTGTATGTGTGTGTGTGTGTGTGTGTGTGTGTTATTGTGTATTGAATACTATATCAGTTGTATAAAGTTAAAGCATGGTCTGGTTTTCACGTTTATTTACTTATGCCATTTTAAGATTAAAAAACATATTTTGTAATGCTCAAAAAGTTAAATTAGCGCTTTCATACATAGAGTAATCATTAGACACCTTATAACGCTCTGACCAATCCACATGCAATTAAACATCACGATCTGCCAGGCGCACCGATATACTATAATTTGTTTATAGCTATATGCTAGAGATATTTTCAAAAAATTCACATCATTAACTGGTTGTTATATTATTATTGTTATTTCAGTTCAGAACAAGTTTGAACATTTTAATAACCCGTTTTTCTTTTATATTTCTTCCAATCTCACTTGTTTCATGTAGTTTGCAGAAAGAGGAAAAATTAGAAACATTACCTATGTTCGCTCAATGGAATATAGCGAACTTTGGTGTTCAAGTTTTGTTGTGTGTGGTCTTGTGAGCGTTCCGATCATGAATTGTCTGTTTCGCCAATAAATAGTTCCTCATTATAGCATTATAACTTAAAATTGGTTACTAAATGCTGCTACATACAGCCAGGCATATACAAACACACTCACACACACACACACACACACACACACACACACACACACACACACACACACACACACACACACACACACACACACATACACACACACACATATATATATATGTACAGAGGGAGAGAGAGAGGGAGAGAGACATAGAAAAGCGACGCAGACAATGCAAATGCATTCTCTCTCTGTAGTATGTATACATCTGTGTGTGTATGTGCGCGCGTGCGTGTATATATATGGTAGGCTACTTTAAAATTTGCTGATGGATTGGTTTCGTATCATGGACAGCTGTTAACATAATACCGAAGTTGTATAGAAAATTATACGAAGAACGTCGCCAGAAGCTTTTAGAACACGTTACTGACTTTTTAAAAAATATCAATTAAAAACACACTTTATTTTGGTTTTTCATTAAAATTGTTCAACCATGTCATTATTTACAATCTATCTTAAGGGCCACTTAGTATATAAACACAAGCATTGATGATACTTGAATACAATTTTATTTAGCCTGAAAAATTGCTTAAGAATTTCACATGCTCTGTAAGTTAAGGACTATATCATCACTTAGTGAAGAGTAATGAAATGATGTATTGTATACGATACATTAGGGAACCCCTCACCTCTACTTCACGTTCGAAGCTGCTTGCTGACTATGTATCTAAGCAAGTATAAAAAATTGACCAAGCGGTTGCATATCCATAAATTACATGACCTTTCCATGGATTATCATCATTTCAAGGGAATTATGAACTTGGTAATTTGCAATTAGTTGTCGATCCTGTGCTTTTGAATTGCAGGTGATAGCACCTGCATTAAAAAACAGTATCACAATGTATATATATATATATATATATATATATATATATATATATATAT
>NC_068981.1:50711317-50712218 GCF_001194135.2 Octopus bimaculoides | reverse complement strand
GAGAGAGAGAGAGAGATAGAGAGAGAGGGAGAGAGAGAGAGAAAATTGAAATGGAATGTAAAAATACATTACAAAATGTATTATGAATATATCAATGGCCAAACGTATTATAATAATACATTTCTATATTTAAGAGATGAGGAATTATCTACAGTATTTACATTATTTACATTATTTACATTTGACGGATATGCCCACGGGCATATATCGTAGTGTTTAAGGGCGCGGGCTACTAACCCCAAAATTCCGAGATAGATTCCAAGCAGTGACCTGAATAATAATAGTAGTAGTAGTAGTAGTAGTAGTAGTAGTAGTAGTAGTAGTAGTAGTAGTAGTAGTAGTAGTAATAATAATAATAATAATAATAATAATAATAATAATAATAATAATAATAATAATAATAATAATCATAACCAAAAATACTTTAAGAATGAGAACCCAGGTTCGAAATTTCCCCTTGACACCTGATGAAGGCTGGAGGGTATATCAGCCGAAAAGCTGTGTTCAACAAACACGATGAGGACAAACATCCGTCAAATGTAAATAATGTAAATAATATGTTACAATAAATTACATAAAAGAAGAGTGCTTATAATTATGAATAATTATAACGAACTATAATGAATAATTATAATGAATTATAACGGAGTGGGTCGCAAAAAGCCCTTATATGTTTAGAAATAGCAGTCAAAAACCACTATACAGCCACTATTATCACTCAGATCTCCTCATCATGAAGCTATCTACGAGCGACATGGTATATAAAATTCACAACTTAGAAATAAAACGTTAATTCTCTATTGGAATTTCGAAGTTAGGAAGTATTATGCCATATTATAAATCGTATCGTAAAATAACGGATATAAACAATTTATTGATGATTATAAACACTCTTATATAT
>NC_068981.1:50688444-50711307 GCF_001194135.2 Octopus bimaculoides | reverse complement strand
GTATGTATGTATGTATGTATGTATGTATGTATGTATATGTATATGTATACGCACACGTGCACTCAGACGCACACTCAAGCACGCACACACATGCACACATACATATGTATGTTTATATTAACAAGTAATATGCATAGTTTTCTTTCACTGAATGCAAATAGTGTTTGTTTCATGCACAGCGTTGTTAATGCACCTAGAGGAGAAGATCTAACATGCTAGAGTATAGATGACAGAGCTCGTCCTGACAACGCACTTTCCACTCGACCTGTTATGTATTTTGCTTTCACAAATACATAAAAGCTGCAAGTATTAAAAAGGAAAGATAATCAATATCATAGGAAAAAATTGCATATGCATTGATATAAATTGTCAGGTTCAGAATTCTTTAGGGCAAGTGCCTCTTCTTTTACTCTGACGACCTACTCGACCATTGACCTGGTTCCTCAGAAAGAAGAATGTAATAAATAATATAATCAAACATTTGCGATATTGTGTAAAGAAACATTTATAGCTTTTGTATTTCACACTACTTCATTATTTTTCTTCTCACAGGTTGTAATTTCCTGCAACAGCTCTTTCGATTAAGAGAGTCGTTTATATCTTCATAGAAACGAAGTTTAAAAAAAAATACGATGATAAATGATTATCAATATGATAACCAATAGAAAACAATGTCGAAATATGAAGAGAAAATACGGAAAAATATGACTTCGCAGATTTCCTTCGAAACGTTCCTTTGTCATACTGTTTTTGTACAATGATGCTGCCTACCACTAATACCACCATGACCGCCACCAAGGCCAGTATCAACGCCACCACCACGACCCGACCACCACTATCACCACCAGCACCATCACTACTACAAAAGCAAAATAAGACAGTATTGTTTATTTTTCATCTCTTGATGTTCTAATTTCCATTCTTGTCAAGATCAACTTTTCCTTCTTCCGCCTTAAAGAGGAAAATATGGATGATCGCATTCACTAAACTCTCCCCTCAAAATTGCTGATTTTGTGACTAAATTAGAAACAGCGTATATTCTTCTTCTTCTTCTTCTTCTTCTTCTTCTTCTTCTTCTTCTTCTTCTTCTTCTTCTTCTTCTTCTTCTTCTTCCTCCTCCTCCTCCTCCTCCTCATACTACTACTACTACTACTACTACTACTACTACTACTACTACTACTACTACTACTACTACTACTACTTACTGGTGTTTTTTTTGTTCTTGTGGTCGTTGTAGTTTTGAATGGCTACGACTTCCATTTTAAATCACTCTTAATTTTTGTCAGTTTTAACTGTCTTAAAAAAAAACTAGTATTGAAATGTTTGATTTGCTTTTCTCGTTAAACTCACCTGGTTCCTGAGGAAGTAGTCAATTCCGTTTTCTTTTCGCCCTTCTGAGAACAATTCATTTGGTCTTTGTATTTTGATTCACATTAAAAGACAAAATCAAACTTAGCGTGCATATCTTGTCTTCATCTGCAGTCGCTGAATGAGCATGAGCAACAACAGCAAAAACAACATCAATGACAACAGAAGAAGCGGCACCTAAGAGGTGACAGAGGCAGTTATGACAAAATAACAACAACAAAATCAGAAATAACATCAACAGCGTGAGCAACAGAATCCACCAACTCCAACTCAGAATATATCCAGACATATCCAGTAATGAGAATAATAAAGATGAAACATTGAGAAGATCCTCTTAACGAAATGCTACAAGAAAAATGACAAAACAGGACTACCCTCACAGAAAGCTGGGATATTTGATAGAAGGAGAATATATCGCAGGACAACACCACCAACAACTTTACCATCGCCATCAAAACTACAACCACCACTACAAGAATATGTCAACACCGCAGACACCAGAACAGTATCTAATCTGAACACAAACGCACGTGGGGAGTATTTTGAATTATACGACCTTAAACGTAAAGACGAAAGAAATAATGAGCCATATATGCAAGCATTACACACAGCGTCTAATTACATTGCTAAATACCGTACCAATACACAAATCCTCAAAACAAAACATAAAGCAAACAATAACATAAATACTATATATCCCGAAGGAATGTGAAATTTCCGAAGAATGGGAAACAAAAGAAGTTATTAGAATGCATTGGAGGAAAAAAAAATATTCCTCATCAAAATAACAGACCACCTTCTTTCCAATTAACGACATATCTACATTCACCTATTTCTTCAACAACGCCATGTAAGTGTTCTTAGCCGGCTCTCACCTTCGAAATAAGTACGTATGCCCAATGACATCAGCACAGTTCACATAAATGTTTTGGGTATCATCGCGACTAGAATTTCCAAGGCCTGAGTCAGCCTTCTTAATATCGATGCCTACAAGATACTTGCATCTCCAAGTAGAGCAGCTTCGGGAGGTGGTGTTGCGTTTCTCTTTCGTAAAGTTCTGGATCTTTCAATGTATGTTGTTTCGCCATTTTGATTTCTCAGTATATGGTTAGGTCAAAAATTTCTAGGTGAACGAGAACTAGGACATTGAGTAGAGTGGCCAGCGTCTGCCAAAAAAACATCCAAGAAGCTCTCCTTGAGATAGCTGTCAGATGTGGAATCACCTGCATTTCTTCCTCCATCAGTTACTGTTTGTATTGGAATAGTTTCACTAACTAGGTAGCAGTTGAACTATATCATGGATCAGGTCACGGCTCCTCAACGAGATTTATTAATTTACCAATTTTGCATGTTCTTAAATTGCTTTTCTACGATATGATTGATTTGAATGTAAACACAGGTTCTCAGATCTATCTAAAGAAATACTTTATTAAACTTACATTATTTGAAAACTTTATCAAATAAACGTGCAGATGTGATGTATTTTGAAATATTAACTATTAAATAGTTTACAAAGTTTACAAAAATCTTCTGCTGAAATAACATGTGTTTGAATGTTTTAACATGGAATCTCTTTCTTCGGGTAACCAATTTCAAGTTGCGTATAAACTGCATTTTGCCCAGGATATATGCTGAATAAGGCCGAGCCATATACCTAAATGTAATATGTGTGTGAATGTATTAAAAAAGCATTTCGTTTTCCAGGTAACCTATTTAGAACTTTTTACGAACCGTAACTCGCTCAGAATATGCCATGCTGAATAGAGTTGAACTACGTTATTATTATTCCAATTAGTTGCTAAAGAAACAAAATGCAGGAGAAAATAATTATTGATTTCCTTTTCATTGTTAACAAATAGTTCGTATCTTCACTACTTTCTATTGTAACAGGTCGAATACACAAACAATTAATCAAGCAAACAAATGCGACAAAAATGATGGCAACTAATTTTCTAGTGAGTGGATATGTTGGCTGGTAGAATAATGGCAGTGGTGCATAATAATAGTTTTCGTTTTGAAGCCAATAGAATTATAATTTTATATAGAATTTACTTTGTAAAATAAAGTTCTAAATGGAAAGGGTAAAATACAAAATATGAAATGCTCACTGAGATATAGTTTTGATGGACTATATAATTTTAGAACATTACCAAAGGCAATATATTTGCTTTCTAAGACTACTCAGTCTAATAGCAGCAGTAAGAAAGATAAATAAATAGTAATATGTAGGCAGTTGAAAATTAAATTGTCTTACATCAATTCTATTTTGTATCATTTTCTGGAAATACATAGTTGCCTAGCAACTAATATATAACCTATTGTAATGACATAATTCTTCATAGGAACTAAAATATCAGAATAATTTCTATATTGATGTGAACATAGAAGATCGAGTACTATCATATTAGTTTCAGTTGATGCATTTAAACTCCACCTTCAACACGTAAGTAATTCTCAAAGAAATGAATATACAAATTATGTATTCTCATCATTTGAAATTGTACATTGTACTGAACCAATTACCTTATTTTATGATTCTTGCGACGACTACTTTAAAATGTTTTCTTCCCATTTTTTTTTTGTAAATCTCTCAAATTTCGTGGTTGTTCGTGACATATATTATTGTTCGTGGTTTGATGCTTCGTTGGATTGGACTTCCTATAAAAAAAAAATAGCGTTAAGAAAAGCAACATTAATATTAGTTTCAAAAGACAGCAATTTCAGTGTAGTGGGTATGTCAATTTTATCGACCACAGTGTTCAACTGGTACTTATTTCATCGACTCCGAAAGGATGAAAGGCAAAGTCGACCACAGCGGAAATAGATCTCAGACGAAATGCTGCTGAGTATTTTGCCGGGCGTGCTAACTATTCTGCCACTTGGCCGCCTAAAAAGAAATATAAAATAACAACATTAATATTGATTTCAAAATTTTGGCAGAAAGGCAGCAAGTTCGGTGGGAAGGGACAAGTTAATTACATCGATCCCAATGCTCAACTGGTACTCATTTTACCGACCACGAAAGGATGAAAGGCGAAGTCAACATCAGTGGAATTTGAACTTAGAACGAGCAGACGAACAAAATACCACTAAGCATTTTACCCGACGTGCTAACTCGCCGCCTTTAAGCAACATTAATATTAACAACATTATGATCAATAATGCCACTACTTATAGCAACAATTAATGAGGCTGATGAACATTGCCACACATTTTAGGGTAGAGTGCAGTAAATATTATCAACTTGCAAATTTGACTGATACTGATTTCCTATCGAAGAATATTGACATTCATAGTATGAAGTTTTGAGATTTGTATTTAGAAATTTATGAAAACTGGTTTCGGATTATCATCCCTGACAGTAGCTGAGAAATCTACGGAAAACATGTGAATCCTCATTCGCAACTCAGGAGTTCGTTCTTTCAAAGGAGATGTTATCAATGAAGCTCGTGTTTGGCACTCTGGTTGGGTTAGATATTAAGTAAATTGTTCCCAATGGAAAGTTTGCTGATATAGCCAGCGGTATTTTAATTGATGATGGTGTGATTATGTATCTTGAGGGTGATACTCTGTTTGATTACTGTTGGTAGTTGTATTATTTAGTTTTTTTTTATGATGATACAAAATGTCCTGATATTGTTCGCGTCATCATAGTTGAAGAACTTCACATTTCGACATTTTGTCTTTAACACATTCATGATTTTAAACCTAGCAATATATTTGGCATGGAGGTTTTATAAGATGTTTTTAGGACATTATCATTTGGTAAAATTCAACATTATCATGGATATATTCCATGATGCAACTAAATCTTTTGCGAGTATGAAGAGAAACAAATATGTAAAAATAACAAAAGCCAATAAAATCAGCAATGTGGGAGATCCACCAACATCAAAAGAAATGCTTATTTCTGAAAGAATACACTACCAAAACATATAAGTCTATAAATGGATGAGAAAGGATACAAAATATAAGAAAACTAACATTATAAACATAACAGGTTCTAGAATTTATCAGGAAAAGAAATATTTCTGGAATTAGTAATTGCCCAAATTTCGGATTAAATTCAGTAAACTATATGCTGTATCAAAAACTGATCGTTTCAATAGGAAACGATATTAAATCCTAAATCTTCAGAATGGTCGATTATATGTTGATCAATGAAGTAGAAAGCTATAACCTATATACTCTCAAATAAGCGGATTGCATTTCCGAAGAATTACATTATGTTATCGTCAGATAGAAAATAGTAACAAAGAAATCGTTAAAGGCAGGATGTTAGTGAAACCGAAACAATTTTGGTTAATCGAAGGCATGCAATAAACTACTTCCCGAAAATAATTTGACAGCATACCTTTCGAAACGAAACAATTTTCTATAGTAACACAGTATATCAAGAGTGGTAAAACAAGAATATCCACAACGGAAAAGTATAATGGAGCAGTCAATAAATCTAGAAGTAGAGACTTATGTACGTCTAAATATTTATTCGTGTTATTGTTAATAAATCTAATGATTCATTCAACCAAAGTATTTTATAATAAAAGCTGTTTCTGTGTTTGTTTGTATGGCTGCCTATCTCTCAAACACTCTGCTTAGATCAAGATGCTTTTCCAAGAAAATAATATGACGAACAAAATAAGTTTTAAAAACTGAACTTATTCAATTTATTCATTGAATTAACATATGCAGACTAAGGAAAAATTAAGTTTGATTCATATTTGTGGTCAAATTTAAGTTGTTACCCTCACACGACCCTAAAACATGAACATTAATGTCTCCCCTTCCAATACAACAATAGATTATGCGATGAAAGAAAATAAAGACGTGGAAACTAGAGAAAGTGGACGTACTAGAAAGAGCGATAGCTTTTCTAAAATGTCTATCATTAAAATACCTAATTCTGGCGTAATTCCATTTCAATTGAAGTTTGTTCTTCACTCGCTCGAAACTACCTATTTTAATCAGAGTAATCAACTTTATACAAAAACTGAGTCAGTAAAACAGTCAATTCTGCTGTTTGTAACATAAACATATTGTTTTCCTCTTAGAAAATTGTTCATATAAAAGAATTTTCAATTAGAAAACAAAATTTATGAAGAGATTCCTTTTGGTGAACATTAACTGAAATTTATCATTAACCATTTTGTTCATCTACGAGGAAATTTGGTTTAGAAATTTCAGTGAAAGCATACATTGATATTGTGAACAAAATTATGAAGAATTCTCTTTGACATTCAATGTCTGCTATAAATATTATTAACATACATACATTTACACATGCGTAGTGCTTATGCGTTTGCACAACTTGTTAGAAATTAGAGCCAGATCTCATTTAAACTAATATCATGCGCATATCATAATGATGGAAACAGGACAACCATTGGGAACAATTTACTTAATATCTAACCCAACCAGAGTGCCAAACACGAGCTTCATTGATAATATCTTCTTTGAAAGAACGAACTCCTGAGTTGCGAATGAGGATTCACATGTTTATTTATCCGTTGCTGAGAAAACCAAACAAAATTTTTAATGTTTTATCCAGTCAAAGCGCGCAGAATATAACATCTCTTTCTTTATCTGAAAATGAAAATAAACGTAAATTTAAAGTTTCCAGTACGTTTAAAGAAACTTTCAACTGAATAAATTTCACATAAGAGGTATCACTTTAATGGGAAAAACAATTTAACTAAACATTATATCACCTTACTTTAGCCAATCGACTGTTATCAAACAAGTTGTCACATTTGCTGAAAACAAGATATATAAAATGCCTCTTAAAATGTGAAGATTCAACATTGTATTGCAGTGTACCAGCCCACGTAGAGCACTCATGAATTGATAGAGAAGAGAATTGCGTCAAAAATGACAAAAGGAGAAATTTTGATAAGTATAAGTTAACGTCATAAGAACCATGTTTACAAATCTTACAGAACGCTTAAAAAATTTTTTTAAATGATAAACCGGGAAATTTCTTAATCCATTATGAGTGGAAATCTCCAGTAAAGTAATACTTTACTCGAGATGTGGCTCATAATATACATGACTTATAATATAATCATATTGCAGTTTGAAAATGATTTAGACTACAGAAAACGTCGATTCTTTACAATAATATAGGCACAGCTAATAAATTTAGCGCACAATTAATGCAAAAAAATTCAGGAAAATCCACTTAAGCATCCAGCAAATAATATGCACACATTTAAAATAAATTGAATGGAATTCTTCTTTGAATATAACATCACCATAAAATCGATATATCTCAAACCAACCTGTGTACCATAACGCAACAAATGCCATTCGCCAGGTTTCTACAATAACACATGCATGTTGTCAGTTATGCTCATGTTCAAATGTTATAACAACTCCAGTTATTACAATATAAGACTACTGAATAGTAAAGCTAGTTTCAGGTAGTGCTTCAATTATAATGTACGACGTACTATCTTCTAGTAGAGGGATTGATGAAAATCGGAACTTTCAGTAATACAGTAATATCAAATCCAACGGAATTATTATTTATCCTGGGCAACACTTCTATTTCGAATTCCCTTTCAATCTGAATCTAACCATAATACGCCCGAATTACATTTTATCATATCTATCTCACAATCTCATTAACAATTATAACGGAAAACAAAAGAAAACTGTCACACTAGTAGACAAAGCAAACCTCAGTTTGAGCCTTTAAAGAAAAGGAAGGTATGTTAGATATTATGTGTCTTTATACATACATACATACATACATACATACATACATACATACACACACACACACATACATACACACATACCCCCCACACACACACTCACCCACCCACACACATACACACACACACAAACATATATATTACTGGAAAACCGTTGCTGAAAATTCGAGAATGAAGTCGTGGAAATGGAATTAAGTATTTTTTGTAAATTTGCCACGAGGCCCAAAACTTTGAGCGGGTCGGGTTAGTCGATTCATGGACCCTAGTTCTGAAGTGGTTGTTATTTTGTCAATCTCGAAGGGTGCAAGGCAAAGTCGACCTTAGTTGAATTTAAACTCAGATCGTAAAGATGGACGGAATACAGCTTACTATTTTGCTAGGCTTGCTAATGATTCAGCTAGGTCTCAACTTCGTTTTCCAGCACACTAACAGGACATTTGATATTATGCCTTAAATATCTGAACATATGAAGTCAAGAATCTGTTTCCTTCAAAGGCCTGAAAGTAAGTCGAATTTCCAACAACAGCTTCGTTTGGTAGAATTATACAAAATACAGCATAATAGTAGTGGAGGCACAATTGCCCATTGGTTAGGGCAGCGGACTCGCGGTTATAGGATCGCAGTTTCGATTCCCAGACCGGGCGTTGTGAGTGTTTATTGAGTGAAAATACCTAAAGCTCCACGAGGCTCCGGTAGGGGATGGTGGCGAACCCTGCTGTACTCTTTCACCACAACTTTCTCTCACTCTTTCTTCCTGTTTCTCTTGTACCTGTATTTCAAAGGGCCAACCTTGTCACACTGTGTCACGCTGAATATCCCCGAGAACTACGTGACGTGTACACGTGTCTGTGGAATGCTCTGCCACTTGCAGGTTAATCTCACGAGCAGGCTGTTCGGTTGATCGGATCAACTGGAGCCCTAGACGTCGTAAGCGACGGAGTGCCAACAACAACAACAACAACAACAACAGCTTAATAGTGTAAAAACTACCGCTGCAGTTTTCATGTAACATTTTGTATTTGGCTTTAGCGGCCTACGTATTTAAATAAACAAAAGTGAATGTGGCATTTGGTTCGCATTCACCTGTAGTAATTATTTCTCTTATGATAGTATTTGAAACTAATGAATTATCAATCCTGGTATTATTTTTGTATATCTATGTATTGCCAGCTTACCTCTAGCAAAACAAAAATGCTGATAGAAGTTTTAAAATTACCAGCTAAATATTTCTCGAAATGCTTCCATATGCGCATGTGTAACATAAATATTAACGCCATTCATACAAAACCGAAGCAAAATATGCCTTAATTGAAAGGGTTCATTTTATAGGGACATTGTGTAAAGCAATTCAAAATGAATTTTCTCTTTCAAAAGCACACGAATTCAACAGAAACAAAACCCTCAAAGTTCGCACACATACCTTATCTTAATCCATGACAGCCCAATAGAAATAACATTGAAAACATAGCAAAAAGTCTTAGATTTCTCTAGTTATACTTAATACTTGAATGGCAGCTAACTCTGTATAAAGCTCATATGGGACCAGGTTTCTTTTTTTTTTATTATTTCTATATATTAGATGGAACCGCTGCTACACAGGACAACAATTTTAACTAGACCAAAAGAAGACTATTCGGCTCATCGGCTAATATTCATTAAGACATATTTGTCACTAATTCATATAAGCACTGTTTTTTGTTGTGCGCTAACTGCTGAGTATATTTCTTTTAAGCACGTACCATTATATTGTCGTTAACTAGATCATCTTGCCTCTGTATATTTCCTCATTATATTACATTTATTGAGATCAAACTCGCATTAAAAACTCATTTTCATCACTATTTCCAAGTACTGCCATCCTCTTCATTTTTTTTCAACACTGACATAGGTATATTTATATAACACTCAGACGAAATAATGTTCTAAATTACAAGTACCATCTATAAAATCCTCTGAATACACATCAGATACATATATATAATTAAAATTACACATATTCAAGCACCACTCACATATAAAAACGTTGGCCAACTGAAATAAGTAACATTTATTAAAGAATTATATCCACTGTAGATTATGGTAGTGTGTGTGAATGCCCAACCCAACCAGAACAAGGAACAATAAACTGCAAGGAAAAGAGTTCAATGCAAATTTCAGAACCTGCATATTTTCCCTATAAAAAACAAAATTTACTGAAAAAAACTACTTGTATTTATAACAAAGCAAAACACGCAAACATAGTCGTGTCGTGGCAGTATTGATAAATAGAAGATAATTAACATGGTAACCTCCGAGGTGTTCATTACCATTACCAACATAGAGTGGTATAATACATATAGGCCTCACATATACTCCTGGAATGGAACCAATACGTTAAATTTGTGTTGTTATTCCCACCTTCACAAATGAACTGAATTAGTGATTGTCTCTTTGAAAGCTAGTAACCAGTCACCCATTAGTCTAGAAATTCAAAAATACTTTACTATGAAATGTTATTTCCAAAAACTAGCTAATACGAATTTTTAATAAGTCGGTTGTAAATAACTATGACACTCGCTCTAAAGTAATGCTATAAATTTATGCACTTGCAAGGTTTAGTACTGAACGGACCCTTCCTGATTGTTTTGTCTTTACTTAAGCTTAAATACAAATAAGCCATAATGGATGGAGACAGCAACTGAGTATACAATAACCTGGATCTAGGCGGTCAGTTGGCCGAATCTTTGACAGCGTCGGACAATTGGCTCGTAGTAATTAAGAGTGATTACCCAAAAGAAACCGGGATTTTGCAATATTATATTATTCACTTCGTTTTACGAGTTTAAACATTCATCGCCTTCAAAGTATTCTCTATTTGAAGCAATTCATTGCTCCAGAGGTGTTTTCCACAGTTCGAAGCAGTCCTCCGTCGTTTCTTTCCATCATCTCCAGCACGTTTTCCTTTGAGGAAAACATTTTTCATTCGGGGGAACACATAAAAACGTTGCAGGGAGCAAGATCGGGTGAATAGAGAGGGTGTGTAAACGGAGTCATGCAATTTTCGGTAAAAAAAAAGAAGAAAAAATGGGTTCAAGGCGGTGTGCGAAGAAGCATTGTCATGATGAAGCCACCACTCTCCATTTTGCCACAGGTCGGGAGTTGTCGTCTCGTCGTGTCTCACAAACGCTTCAGAACACCCAAGTAAAATACCTGGTGAACAGTTTGACCAGAAGAAATAAATACTGTGGACAATTCCATTTGCATCGATGTAACAAATCAGCATCATATTGACATTGGTCTCCATTTGACGCACCTTTGTGGGGCATGGTGATATTGATTGCTTCCATTGATTCGATTGCTACTTCGTTTCCAGGTCGTAGCCGTAGCACCAGCTTTGGTCACCAGTGATAACTGTTAAAAAGTGTTCCAGATCAACTTCCAACTGCTTTTTCACTTCACGACAGGCATTCAGTCGTGACTGCGTTTGATCTTTCGTGAACAAGTGAGATACACATTTTCCTGCAAGTCTTTTCACTCGCAGTTCCTCGCTCAAAATTCGTTGGGAGGAGCTCCAAGAGACACCAGTGATATCAACAAGTTCGTCAATTGTTTGGCAATAGTCCTCCAAGATCAGTTCATAAATTTTCATAATGTTTTTATTCGTTCGTGTGGTTGATGGTCGTCCTGAACGAGGTTGGTATTCCAGGGCAGAGTGACTATTCCTATAACGTGAGAACCACACGTAAACTTGTGTTTTGCTCATGGTAGCGTCCTTGTAAGCTGTTTGAAGCATGACAACACTTTCGGACACCGTTTACTCCGTCAGAAAATAGAATTTCACGGAAGCACGTTTCAGCCATCGGAAAATTCGACGATAACGGGAGAAGCACTGCAAAATAAAGACGCACCACGTGACAGTACGGCCCACTGGACGTCAACGGTCGGCCGTCTGATGTCTAAGGATTGCATCAAGTAGCTTCTAGCGACAAAAGCCTGAACTACAACGGGCTCGTTCCACAGAGAACGGTTCCGGATACTTTTAGGTACACCCTCGTATTCCAGAAATTCTTATTCTGAGTTCAAAACACGCTTAGAAGGAATTTTCTATTCATCTTCAGATTCGATAAATGGAATAGCTATCCAGTACCGACGTTGAATCTTTTTTCAGCTTCTATATTTCCCTGCTGCTGTGTTTTCCAGAACTGGCTAAGCTAAGTCGTATGAGAAACTACTGAAAATATCCCTCTCCTCCAGATTTTAGAAACCACTTTTTGTTTACAACGAAAACACAGTATATAACTGTAGTATACGGATGTATTATATGGAGCAGAAACGTTAAATATCTCTTGGTCTATATGAGTTAACATTGTTTAGAGGTTGGAATAATTTCAGGGTGATTTGTTGTGTATTTATAAAAAAATGAATCTAATCGGAAACGCGGCCGCTTAGGATACATTACTTTACTACTATATTTCAATACAATCAACTGTACTCAAATGGTCTATATATACAGCATCAGTTAATAATTTAAAGCTATCATTTATTACCCCCTTTAATTACTTGCAATTGTACAGGTTTCAATTCCCATCAATGAAAATTCTCCCACTTGCCTCAGGTACAGCTTAGATTTAGCATAAAAGAATACATCTACTTCAAAAAGAAAAAAAAGAACATATCCAACTAATATCATCTAATACATTACATACAAAAATAAACGAATATACCTCAATGCGATGACAATGGTGAATCAGTGGGCGTTAATATTCAATGAGAAGAAGGTAGAGGCGGCTTTCAAGACTCACCAACCATACAGTGTCATCAAAGAAGCATGTACATTCAAACAAACGGAAACACAATTGTAGTGGTCTAGAACTAACCTGATATCACAAATCTCTGATACACTCCCTCAAAGGAAATTAGCTAAAGTTAATGTTGATATTTGTTCATATAGCTAGACATGCACGACTGAGATCTGGAAATGGTGGCATTTTCACAGCAGCAAATATTTAAGTTTTACGTAGGCTTTCACTATACATTTTATGATCATTTATCTCAAAAACATTACTCAATAGCCTCACCATTGTTTTGGAACACTTTCATTGCTTAAGAATGAATGACATTCACTTTAGAACGCCATGCAATTTCACTATTTCGGGAAAATATTTGTTCAACTTAATCGAGCGCTGATTAGTTTAGCGATGTTGAATGGCATCCTTCGAAAGCAGCGTGTTGCTAACCAATAGAATTTTGAAATCCAAAATGCCAATTGTTAAAACTACTAAAAACCATTCGTTTCTTTCTTTCATAGCATTCCACAACCACAAATACAAAAAGACAACATAAACGAAAAAGAAAGCGAAATCCTCTATAAACAGAATACGCAAACACAGCTATAAAATAAATGAAAGCGATTTTTGTAGTTAAGCAGAACAGAAGTGAATATCGTTTACAAAGATTTACAGATCATGTACTATGACATGCAGTTAATTCGGCGTAGATAAAAACGAAATCTGTAATAGCTAGACTTGAAACAATTTGTAAATGGTAGGCAGAACAAATTACCTGCATTTAAATATGTTATTAACAATAAATAACTGAACACTCACAGTATAATTATGTACGATCTGCAATACTGTTTCGGCACCATCAATTCTACATTGAGTTATTTCGATATTTCTAGATATTCATAAGCAAATCAATAGGCATTGTAAAGAATACTTAACAATGATATACAAGATATGCAACTGTGAGAAAGATAGAAGAATAGTAATCTTTATAGTTCCAAATTCATGTGATTTCATAACACGCTGAGACTCATAAGATCTAATTTTATTTTTATTTCAGTCACTGTAATACGATTAGGGGTAACTCCAAATAATTGAAACAAACTGCTCTATGTTCTATCAATCTTGCAATGTTTTTACATCATTTAAAATTCTCAAAAACCTATTCTGTTATGTTCTTAAGTATTGTTTATCTAGATGTTTACCCTGTTTATTTTTGTAGTTGGAAGTTACATATCAAATGTTTCTGAAGGAAATTTAAAAAAAAAACTTTGACTACAGAACCTAAAAGTTTATAAATCCTGGAACCAAAGAAATAATCAGTAACCCCAGAATAACGCTACAGCTCAATATTTTGGTTTAAATAAAATATACACTAAGCTCAAATAGTATGCGATAATTCTATTAGTAATAAAAATTTTAGGTGAATTATACCAGGTTAAAGTAAATTTGATATAACCTGCGAAATCCGTTATAGATTCCATTATGTTTGAAAGTAAACAATGTTATTTGTCTTCCACTCTGGAATGGCATCTCCACTGTAACAATGGTTAACATTTTAAAAGCATTCAAATGGACATGATGGAAGTCTGCCCCTTTATAACGAAACCTCTTCTTAAATGCAAAGGACCGGCTGTTTGATATGCATCAATAATGGAGTATAATACCAGGATTATCATCAGCATAATGAAATTTCTATACTTTGACTGCTAATGTCGAAATCCAAGCATGGGTGATGAATTACTTGGTGTCAAAATAGGTTGTCACGACTGTACTGAAGAAAGTAATAGGTATTATATGTCAAATCATATATAGTTGCACGATATTTGAGTTATATCTCATTATAAATAACGGTCACGATAAAAATAATCGAGAAGGTATAATATATCTATTGAAAGTGTCATGTCTCGGATCTCGTCTAATACTACTTTCAATAGTTTTAACATATTGGACGACATTTTAATCTTAGATCCTAATAAATATTAGACTTAAATGTTCCTCTCCCGACAAAGCACAAGCAGAATATCAGCATGAATTGAAGGCGATGTAAACTTTTAGGAAACTTTGTGTAAATTAAATAAACACATGTCCGACGATTCTTCGAATCGACCCTTCTTGATTGTGATATGCAGTGCTTATATAGAAGCATTATGCAAACGTGCTTAAATTTGCTTTACTACGGTGCTAAATATTTTCTTAATTTAAACGTTTTTCTCTCATTGTCCAACAAATAGTAATTACAATTACATCTTTAATAAAAACACTTTAAAATCCAGCAATTTTTGCATCATCAATTTTAGATCTACCTCTAATTTCAAATCCAGTACTTTTAAAATTATGAAAGAATTCTTTCCAAAACCTGTAACTGAAATAACAAGAGCTCTTCCCTTGCCAATGCCTTTAAAAAAGCTTTTGTTCGTTGCATGAAAAATTTCTTTTAAATATGCTTGTGCATTTAATATATAAATGAGGGGCACTGAACATTTCCTTTAAAGAAAGTAGTCTCAATTCAAAAGGCGACGCGATAAAACTTTATTCAATTGCAGTTGGTCATTGAAAATCTGATTTTCTATATTGGTATATATTATTACATTTTATTTTGGGATTATTACAATAATACGAAACAATAAATGGACATATATATGTGTTTACATACATACATACATACATACATACATACATACATACATACACACATACATATTCATTCATACATACATTTATATATTTTGTTGACGTCATACAAATCTGAGAGAAGATGAAATAATTCCATTTTGCAATTGTATCTCGAAGTATAACTAAAGCTATGAATGATGCCATCTAACATAAATATTCAATGGCAGTCAAAATCAGCCTATCCAAAAGGGTCCAATTGAAACAAAAATATATTAGATAATCACACATGCACGCACACATGAACACCCCCACACACATATATACGTATATATATATGTGTGTGTATATATATATATATTTATGTATATTATTAAATACATACGTATCACAAAACATCACACAATAACATATCTACGTTACTTAATAGCAGTGAACATCTGTTCGGTGCCTCATTAAAAATTGTTTGCATCTATTATTTTTTTACATAAATAATATTTATCTTTTTTATAATATGGCCAGAAAATAATTACATCCCGTAAGATTTATGAAGATTATTTCCATGTACACGCACACGCATATATATGCACACAGGTACAGACAAAATCACATAATATTTACACACACAGACACAAACACACACACACACTTACTCTTTTTCACTCTCGTTCTCTCTCTCTCTCTGTCACATAACCATATAATGAGTACTTTGTCAAATTCAAAATGAATCGAATTGCAACGTTGAAAAAAAGAATGAACTGATAACTCGAATTGCAAACAAACCACTACGAACACGTATACATTTTCACAATCAAAAGAAAACATTACGTAATACAAAACACTTCTGAAAAGTGCCTTTCATGCCAGTCAGTTCCCAAAGGAACTGTATTCAATTGAACTCAATTCAAATGAAATTTTCTTTGTTTAAAAGAAAAAGAAAACAGCCTCAAAACCTTCGAAATCCACAATTTTGTAATTGTCAGAATATAAAGTTGATCATGTGAAAATTTAATGTGAAAGTTGATTGTATCAAAATCTAAATAAGTTTATATGTCGTATGGAGATAAAAGTCCTCAAAATTATTGTTTTTAGTTTTAAAACTTCATGGTAGGTGAAGATTTATTGAGGATTTTCATATTAGTATCGTCACAGGTCCGCGAGTAGGTTGTAAATTATTCCTGTTCTTTTCTTTTTTATAAATACTTTGAATCACAGATTTATACCCACGTACACAGTACCCAAATTTCATCAGTCACATTTAGCTCCATATGCATATATAAACATTATATTTTGTCATGGACTCATGAGAGTTCATAATAAAGAAATATGGTATGAGAATGAAATCAACATTCTCAGGAATGCATGGTTTCGTCTTTTCTAAATGAAAACCTGGAATCATATTGCCAAAAGAAAAAAACTCGAACATATCGTTTAAACTAATTCTTAGACATCTTGAGAAACTTTATTATTTATTTTCTCTAACTATAATTCAAGAAGAAGAAGAAGAAGAAGAAGAAGAAGAGGGAGATGAGTAGAAGAGGATGGAGGGGATGAAGAAGAACTACGAGAACAAGAACAACAACATGACCAGCTGTGACAATTGATGATCTATTCAATTCCTCAATCAACAACCCTCCACAGTCTAGTTAACCATATTCTTCGTTTCCTCAACAACTTCAAAAACATGAAGATCAGCTGTCGCAGGTACACCTCAAAACTAGCACAACTGATGACCTCTTAAAGTAGTACCTAGTTCTTCCCTGTGTCGATGCTACTCAAATTCCACCATTTTTCAGAATAACACAAAAGATCCACCAGGATATTCATTGTCATCTTATTCTATCGCTACCACTATTATCGCCACTACTCTCCAGTTAGTGAATTATCTATCCTTTCTCCCGTTTTCTCCACTCCAATCTGAATGTATAACTCACAGCTTCATAATAAAATTGTCAAGTGTAAACAAAAATGAAATCCATAATTACACAAAATCCTTAAATATGCTGCTACTCTCAATGTGAGGGACTATGTGTTCGCAGTGACTGCAACTTTATTCCTTTACAGATGAGAAAACGAATAATTCATACAAGCAGTACCAGCTACTGCCAAAGCACACATCAACAACACCGAAATATTTAATGAAATCTAATATCTTCCATACGTGTAATCTACGATTCTACAGTCTGTAGCGATATTTTACGCGGCGTATTGTCTGAAGAATGATTGATCCCCACTTATCTTTCAGTGACTCCATGCTCTATTAAAAGTCAGCACCAAATGAACAATACAAACGTTCTTACAGTGGATTTGCTGGTCCAGACTTTCCTCGAAACTCAGAAATCAGTCTTCCAGATATACACGAATACAATATTTACACTGGGAACTGTAACCATATAACAGCCTTATCCAACAGAACATCCATAAAAACTCCAGACAGCAACACCTTCAAGCGAGAAAATTCTTTTTTTAACGATGATAGTTTTGACCAAAGAAATCTAACAATCACACAACACGAACCACTGCAGATACTTCAGTGCACAAACGTTCCCCATTAAGATAATCATAATGTTGAATGTACTAGGTCTCCCACGCTTCAGAAATCGAAAAAAGTATCATATTTGAGAAACCTTGCACACAGAAAGAAGACAATATGTGTAGCCCTTACTGAAACACACCTGTCCCAAAATTATTGGATGCATTAGTACATTTGTCAGCTTAAGTAGCGCACAGAACTGTCTGCAGCATATGGAAGCAAAAAGGAATAACAATCTTCATCCGTGAAGACTTAACAGAACATGTCTTTCTCTCACTCCAGTACAATGTGCAATGAGTTAATATATTTCTTTATTGCCAACAGGGGGCTTAACATAGAGGGGATACAGAAGGACAGACAAAAGGATTAAGTCGATTACATCGACCCCCGTGCGTAACTGGTACCTATTTAATCGACTCCGAAAGGAAGAAAGGCGAAGTCGACCTCGGCGGAATTTGGACTCAAAACGTAACGGCAGACGAAATACCGCTAAGCATTTCGCTCGGCGTGCAAAACGATTCTGCCAGCTTGCGATGGGCTAATAATGCATGAGGTCGACCTCAATTTGATCATTATCATTTCCTGCCGTTCTCCTGATACTTTTAACCACGGAGATCATTTCAGGGATACTTTGTCATTCATAAACCGAAACCTAAGTGATGCCAGCCCACGGACCAAGGTGCTTTTACCAGCAGTAGGGCCTTAATTTTCAAAATCTCAGCTGGCCTGAGGGCTATATCCAACTTGTAACTAAACAATTAAACAGGTGAGCTATGGACGCCCTACTCGACATCATTAATGCATTTCGCATGCGACAAATTATAACCTGTCCAACTAGGTGAAATAAAATAATCGACCTGGGTTTTCCCACCAATACAGACTAAGAACATTCGTGATACGATAGCTTAGTTCCGAGTAGATTAGCTTACTACCCACAATTTTGTTCTTCAAAATCACTTGGACGCATAGAATAATTGAAGGGTTGCAAAGAACGGTCACCAAGAAAATAACTTCTCTTAAAAGCCTAAATGATCGGGAATGTCTGGAAATTCAGCGTTTCTACTCTCTCGAACTCCGAAAAGAGAGATACACTATCAAATTCGTTTAGAAAATACTGGAAAGCCATGTTCCAAAGTTCGGCCTAGAAGCTATTTTAATGTACGAACTGGCAGAATCTGTCAGCTTTCAAATATACTAACTTCGAAATCAGAAGTAAAAATATTCTACTGCATTAGTTCGTTATATAAAGATCCTAAATTGGTCAAATTCCTACCTAAAGAAATCAGAAATATGAAAGGGTCTTCTACTGAAACATGAGATAAATTACTAACGACGATATCGGGCCAGTCAACCACTGAAGGATACACGCAGGAAAATCAGTTGTACAAAATCATAGCTCAACAAAGGCAACAACAAAACAGAAAGAAAGTAAAAGCAGTGCTCAAACTTCGCTGCAGTCCTACCACTGAGACCTTTATAAGACAAATAGAATAAATGACAATAAATGTATGCAAAATCGTACGAACACACAAACACACCAGACACAAATACACACACGTACACACACACACACACACTCACACACACGCACACATACATACACGCACACACACACACAAATATATGCGTGTGTAGACATGTTGAAACAAACTCGGAAACACAGTGTATCTTGGTTCTATTGGCCAAATATCTTAAGTGTGTAGAAGTCAGCTTTCTTGCATATTTGTAACATATCATAAAAGTATGTTGGAATGCATTTTCTTTTTAAATCTGCCCATCGTATATCACAGCCGCTAGGTGGGTAAGCTGCAGAAATCGTTTGTTACCTGCAATACATCGATAAATAGAGTTGTAAATAATCAGCTGATCATTTGAACTTGTTTTGAAATTAGTTGAATCGTTGTATGTTTATATCCAGGTAAGGTACCGAAGGTAATGGCAATTTTTGTAAGCCATCTTTCGACGGAATTTGTCCATTTAAATCTATTTTGAATCGACACACACCTTCATAACATCGTTTGACAATTCTAAAGAGACAACTAAGTATATACACAAACGCACGAGCGCACACAAACACACACCCTCATTCTAATATGCAACCTAAGATTTCTGAAGTCTTAGAAACTTCCTATTTAGTGGAGAAGCATGCTTTATTAATCTATTCAAATATAATATCAGCATAACTTATTCAGGTGGTGTAGATGAAATTAATACGTGGCAAACATTAATTACAAAGTGACAATACCTGTATATGCACTTCTCCGGATCGAGAGATTTAATAAACGCTACATCCCTCTAATAATATACTTGGAACTTAAAACAGAGCGGAAAATGTCCACCTTAAATGAGGCATGAAAAATAAAACAATAAAACAACATCATGCATTAACGGATTTATATTTTCCGAACTTTTACAAAATTACAAGACCAGCCTCAATGGATATAACGTGCATCTATTTACCAAAATTCATGCTAATCTGTTCGGTACCTGCCTCATTTAGCCTGCCGAAAGTTGGCCTGCTGCAGACCAGTAACTAGAATGTCAGAATATATGAGTGTCTCCAAGCAAATTACTTTCCTTAAGCAAGGAAATGTTATAAAGTCATTGCAAACACTGTAAATAAATAAAGATTCGGCATCATATTGTTCACTGTGTTTCAAGTTTCGTACAGTCAGTTTGACTAAAGGCATCATTGTACCAAAAGTCTTTACCGTAATGAATTGTGGCCTATTGGTAATGGTGTTCCATTCATGATAATAAGCTCATATTTTTAAATCTTTAGGTGTGCACCGCGTTGTTTCTTTCAGGAATGCACTGCCTTTCATCGTGCATTAGTCAACTGGTTTGCGTTAAAAGCCAGCCGTACGTTGGCGCAGCCAACTCTCTCAATTGCTGTAACACATTAAAGCTCAGACGGGACAACTTTGAGGGGCAAGAGTGTGTGCCTCAGCCTGATAGTGACTACACATTCCTTAAAAATACGTACAGAAATCATACCGCTAACTATCAAACTCTAATCTCTCACCATGTACAGCTAACTGTCATCGATGATCTATGAACATTTATATAGCGTTCACTTTTCTTTCATTTCATTTCTTTCATAATTGCAGTTGCCCGGCAACTATCAATAGAAATATATTTCAGTTCCCTTCAATGAGTCGTGTGATATTCCGGCACGTTTCATTTCTTTCTGAATTCAAAACTTCTCTAGCAACTTCGACGGATAACCCTGCATATTAATTGTTATTTCAAGATCAGAGTCCCGTGAATGAGAATGTTTATTATTCAAAATGGACAGAAAGGATGCTGTGTGTTAAGGAATCCTAAGTACTTTTCATTAGTAAGCCCTAACTCTTTTAAATTTAAAACTTAATCTAAGTTCCCGAAAATCTTATTCCTGAAAATATCTAATTCATGGTAAATTGTTACTAATGTAAAGCTTGAGCATGCTGGGACCTCCTCAACTCAATAAAGTGAAAGCATATTTTAAGTAAATAACGTGTTATTGTAAGTTGGGCACACAGAAATATTTTCGAAATCTGATAAAACATATAATCTCAGGCGATCTTGGTAACACATCTCATACTTACTTGCGTTCGCCCTAGTTACATATAGACCATTGTATTTTTAGTTAGTTCAAATCTGAATAATGAGAATCAAATGTATAGACATCAGTGTAACATTTATTAAACGTTTACCACTCGCTGGTGTGTTTGAAAAGACTTTACTCAATGGTGTTCTGAAAATAAGTATCGTACGTAAAAAAAAAATCGTGTAAGTAATTATAGGAAATGGCGAGTACGTTAACATATTACACTGTGTTGGATGGAATGTATTTAAGCTAAGTTTTTACAATGGAACGAAATAATATATGTCTTGCTGTATATCCACAGTAGTATTAAATATATTTCTAGCATCCGTATTTTAAAACAGTGTTTAATTTTATTTAATCTATGTAGTGTATATTTGGAACTGCTAATAATATCTAGTTTTACAGAAATCAAATATATATTTAGTCCTGAAATATATATCACTGATGGAACACATACGCATATCCACACACTTTCATACACACATACTCACACACGCACATACTCACACACGCACACACACACTTTCATACACAAACAGACTTTCACACACACACGTACACACACACACACACACACACACATACACATATATATGTATGCACGAGGGCGCACCTGTGTCTATTATTACAGGAACACACATTCGTATGTATGTACATTATCTACGTCTCTCTTCCACTATATGTATGTAGGTGTGTGTGCGTGTGTGCGTGTGTACATATCCTACTGTACTTCATCTTCTTTCGTAATATCGTCTATCTATACACACACATATTTGTATGTATGTGTATAAGATTTATATATGTTATAAAGCAAAATGTCTCTATTTAATAATATCCCACAGTTTCAAACAATGTTGTTGAAAGGCTTAGGAGAAAAATAAATAAACCAGAGAAAGAAACCAACCATTATTATGTTTATTTAGAATTAAATGTTAGATATTAGGTTTGATATTACAAATCGATGGCCCATAATGATTTACTAGGTTTCTATTTCATTATTTATATAGCTATTTATTTAATTTTCTCCTCTTTCATCGTGTTCAAATTATATCAGAGTATAATATATAGGCTCATAGTGGTCACAGTGTAAATTCTGTTGCTGAAAATATTTAATATGGTACTGGTGATGGTTGCAGTTAAGATGGTTGAAATATTATTTACAGAATGGACACTGTCTTTGTTGTAGGTACAAATAAACACAATATATACGAATACATGTAAATACTATGTACGTTTGAATATATATATATATATATATATATATATATATATATATAC
>NC_068981.1:50686442-50688111 GCF_001194135.2 Octopus bimaculoides | reverse complement strand
GTAAAACAAGGTGTATGTGTGTATATCCTATTACATAATTTTTATTTCTATCAACATTGCCTAGACAGCAAAGTGGTGTATATTTAGGAAAGTGAATCTAAAAGCTGTTTATTCGACAACACTTCATGGAAGACTGATAGAAAACTATACGAAGCAAAACATGTTCAGTTCCATTTTCTTGGCAGGGAATATATAACAAACCTCTGTTTACTCAAAATCCATACAAGTACATCGCATAATAGACACCAGATAAATGTAGATAAATTGCGTGTAGTCGGCAGTGTTGATAAATGTGTGTTTCCGACTGTGTGAGTTTGTGTGTATGTGTGTGCATACCTGTGTGTGTATGCAAGTATGTATTTATGTATGTATGTATGTATGTATGTATGTATGCATACATGCATATACATGTATGCCGTGCGTGTATGCCTTTTGAGCTTCTGTGAGGAAATGAGGGTTTATTTAAAAAAAAAAAAAATTGCAAATAGGACAAAATTTTAGCGGCATTTCGTCTTGTAATTTGAATACAAACTTAGCCGATATTCCAATACTATTTTGAGTTGGGTGGAGGTTTATAAAATTAGTAACATTTGCGCCCTGGTGTCGATATAATCGACTAGCTTCTTTTCCAAAATTTCTACCTATAGTTGTAAGGATTATGTTAATGATAGATTATGAATAACTATGGAAATCTTACTGCTAGTAGGACTCAATATTGGGCATACGGTAACGTTTATTGGAAAGTTCAATGAGTTTCAGCCCTCAGTTTTTCCGCCTACGGTCTTTTTTGTATACATTTCTTTGTGAGTATGTTTGTATATATATCCGGTACAGTTTTAGAATCAACGTAAGGAATTACTCGGTGCATGTTTAGTATATTTTAAATAGCTGATAGGGAAGACAGAGTATACAGTCATCTTTATTGAGCACGACGATCATCTTGGCTGAGATCTGTACTGCACTCTAGAGTGACGGTATGATAGAATCGAATGAACCCCACAGTGAAGAAACCTCATCCGATTATATAATACGTTATAGTGATACAATATGTACATTTAGCTACTGTGTGTGGTAGGATGTTCTTGGTATAATGCGTGCATTTATAGTAATTTACAAATCCATTAATGAGACAGGGTGTTTGGTATATATTCGGAGAGTGGTAGCTAAAGAATGGGACTAAAATCAGACGACTTAATTATTAACTGCCCTGGTCACTTATAAGAGGCACGCAAACATACAACACCCTGTCCAGGAGGTGCATGTTGTACTCTGAAGCGTACACCTGACCCCTAACCCCACATCTCCCGCACTCCATCCCCACATCTCCCGCACTCCATCCCCACCCTATCCCGCAGTCCATCCCGCACTCCACACAACCACACCACCCCGCCCCACCGCCCCACACATACTAAGACTAACCACTTCCCAGCAACCACACCACACACCGTCATCTACACACAATCTTCAATAGTGTCACTACATGACCACTATATGAGCAGCTACACGTACATAGGCACACATGTAAACACGCACGTACCTACACACGTCAAAGTCACTAGCCCCTATCCATACACACATATGCAAGCACACCTTAGTTTTCGTATCATCAATATTTTATTAGCTGCGCTTCTTTCTACAGCTTCTTCCAAACTTTTTCTACACTGTCGCC
>NC_068981.1:50683913-50686147 GCF_001194135.2 Octopus bimaculoides | reverse complement strand
GTGTGTGTGTGTGTGTGTGTGTGTGTGTGTGTGTGTGTGTGTGCCCATAGACACGAATCACGAATCCCGAATCACACCCGCAACAAATTCTTGCCACGAATGATGCACATGATCAACCACCATGCAAGTCCACAACGTTCATTCAGAAGACATTCTCACCTCCCCATTTATTGTTGTATTTGAGATTTTGCACTTTTAACTACCACTCCTAGTGAGGACTGACACATACACACACACACACACACACACACACAAACACACACTGCGTCAGTAATGGATTTGTGAACTACTATGTACGCACGCATAATACCAACACCACCCTTCCACATACACAGTAGCGAAATGTACATATTATAACACTTCAGCATATTATGTAACATGGTGAGCTTGTTCTGTTCTATACGGTATATTTGATTCCATTATATCGTTCCAAACCAACTAGGAAGCAAAGCAGATCTAAGCCAAAACGATCGTCGTGCTAAATAAAGCCGACAGTACACTCTGACTTCCCTACCAATTATTTAATCAATAACTATAAAAGAGTGTCTGAATGTGCGTGTGTGTGTGTATGCGTATGTTCCTAATGCATTCCAAAACTGAGTGGCTGATTTTGACGTATGGGGTATCAAAAGATTCAGTAAGATTTTGGCTACCAAATAAACTAAAAAAAAAATAATATTATCATTTTTCTTTTAGTCACCTATCGTAAACATATTATTTACTGCCACCACCACCACCACCAACAACAACAACACCATCACGTTGACGACGATGATGACGATGACGACGACGACGGCCATCACCACCACTTCCACAGCGACGATGACGTCACCTTTTGTTTGTATACGAGCGTGTTCGTGCATTCGTTACGTACGTTAGGCCGATGACTGACAAGCATATGCATGCGACGGTGTTTGTGTCTGTCAGTATGCATACATTTTTGTGAGGACTGACACATACACACACACACACACACACACACACAAACACACACACACATCTAAAGACACAGAGAGACAGGTACACAAAGAGACAGAGATAGGGTTGAGGTGTGCGTTAATGTATGTCTGTGTGTGTCTGTCTTAGTATATGTATGTGAGTTTACCTCGCCTCCCCACCAACAGATAAACGCGCCGATATTGAAAATTACAACGACCATGTTTCATTAGAAAGTGAAAATAGCTTCACACTTTCGATTTGAACTGAAATTACAGTGTTACGTTACGAGACTGTCGATGTGTGCATAATGAAAGTAATTCTTCCTCGAATTAGTCACATCTGTATTATAATAAAGTTGCTTGGGCGATCTTTCGTTTCGACTTGTAGTGCTCTCATCTGCGTTCGTTAATTTCCGTAATTTTTTATTTATTTATTTCCTTTTGTTTTAAAGTGAAAGATGTATGTACGTGTATATGAAAAGGACGAGTGTACTGTGAGACGGAGAGGAAGAGAGAGAGAGAGAGAGATAGAGAGAGGAAGGGAGAAAGAGAGAGAAAGAGAGACAGGAAGAGAGAGAAAGAAAAAAAGAAAGAGAGTGACTAACGGGTGTGTTATGTATATGTAGATACATCAAGGCATATACATACACCTTTTTAGTATGTACATGTGTGTGTGTGTGAGAGAGAGAGAGAGAGAGAGAGAGGAGAGAGTGAAAGATAGAGGGGGGAGAGAGAGAGGGGGGAGAGAGAGAGAGAGAGTGAACGTGTGTTCTCATGTATGTGTAAGTAGAACTGAGTTTTTCTCTGTCTCCTTCTTTCACACACACACACTCACACATGTCCATTTCATACACACGTCCATACATCCTTCACTTTCTCCTCTCTTTCACTTTAAAACAAAAATAAATAAATAAATTATGGAAATTAACGAACAAAACCGCTGATCCGGATGAGAGTTATGCGAAGCCGCTGCTTATTATATATCTATCAAATAAACTACGTTTTTCACTCAACAACACTTTTTTACAGCTAAAATAATCTTGGCAACTACGTTAGGTACACAGGTTTGGGGTCATTTTTGGACAATATTCTACTCAGACAAGCATTTATGAGCATGTATACAAATATTGTATTAAAATAAGCTATAACCCTAAAAATTGCATTAAAAGACATCCATTTCCATATATATGTCTAGTTGACAACTTCGCTTCTTCAAACGAAAGAATGCCATAAAATATATTCCTTTGAGACACACACATGGACACACAAACACACACACAAACGCACGCACCCCCC
>NC_068981.1:50678116-50682713 GCF_001194135.2 Octopus bimaculoides | reverse complement strand
TATATATATTACTATCTATGTACATGGTGTAGTGTGTGTGTGTGTGTGTGTGTGTGTGTGTCTATGTAGTAGTTAGTAAACAGCTTTAAATATCTTTTTTTTTAAATAGCTTTATTTTTTATTTAATGGATGTAGTGGGTTTTCTCCGATAAGTAGATTTGGATGTTTGACAAAAAAGACAATTACAGAAGATAGAATTATGAAGTACTGCAACTCTATGTGCAAATAATTAGCCAAATAGTTCTTGTTGCATTTAAGGAATAAGGTATATTGACATATGGATGAATTGTTGATGTGAGACATTTTCACTAAATGGCTTCGTGTAACAGATGCACTATAGCTTTTTAATTTCGAGCACCAGACAGCGTTGCAGCAGTTAATAATACGTATAAGAGAAAAAATCGCGGAAATATGGCGTCTGTTAATCAATGGTAAGAGTTTGATGAAAACAAAACCATTTCCTGATACAGTGTACAACAATTAGGCGTGTAGCAGAATCATCGCCCTTTACATGTGACTAAAGTAACACTTCTGTGTATCTCAAATCTGGAGAAAGCGTTCAATTAATCTACTCTGGCTTTAAATAAATAACCTTGTTTTCTCAAGGGTATATTTGAAATCCTAAATAATACGTTTTATACAAAAATCTAGACTGAGTTGCACTTTACTTTATGGAGGGAGCTGTAGAGCTATTTCTTTCACGTAATTTTAATGATCCTCACTTACAACTTTCTACATTTTAACTCTGCAGTCGGTGAAGCATTTAAAAATAGGCTGCCATCATCAAAGCAGTGCGTGAATGTACATTTAATATAAATTCGTTATTAACTTCCGCATGCACTTTGGTTAAGATATTTCGGTTGCAACAAATTTCCTTTCATTGCCAAAATCTCCATATAAGTATATAGTAGACAGTTCTCTGACTAAAATGTGTAACAGGGCTCACAAACGTATGGAGGAACACTGAAACTAAGTTTGATGTTAAACACTGATAATTTAGTTGATGTAATTCAATGAAAACCTAATTCTTGTCATAATATGATTTGAAGATAGCTTAATAATGAAATGAGAGATCGGATATCACTCACTAACAGACAACTTAGGATTTTGTTAAGAAGACATAATTCGCGTCGTATCTAAATTGTGACAGCGTATGACGAAACATAACCGATATGATATGTTATCTATTCTTCCTGCAAAACAGTACGTTATTACAGAATTAGAGTACTAACAAAAATGATACATAATTAGCTCAGGATGTTTCAATGTAACAGAATGATTTTATGTTCGATTCTACTGTGTGAAACATGAAAATATTTTCTGCTTTAGAATCAAGAGTATTTTTAACTCTGTGAGTGAAATATCATGTATGAAACCTGTGCAGAAGAACAAGTGATTGTAATTTAGCGGTCCAAGTTGAACCAAAGACACTACGATTTGTAGTCCTAATTACGCAGCTACTCCGTCGTTTCCAAAACTCAGGGAACAAAATAAAAAATACAGCGGGATCAATTATGATCATACGCGATAGCGCGACCGCAGCTAGAACACCTCTAGATGCCAACCGTCTACTAACAGAAAACTTCTTCTTCGGCATAACTAATATTAGGGGGGAGATACACAGAAGCCTTCTCGGTTTTGCACTTGAAACACTGTTATTCCAGTGGAAGACGTGCTCACATGTCTATTACTAAACTGTGACTAGGGTAATCACAATTTTGAAGCGATACAAAGAAACAGCTCCCTTAGCAATGAAACTCCTACTAAATGCCCAAACAACAGCCAATCTGTACATGCAAGAAAACATTTATTTCTATATTTTGAGATCTGTATTGTCGATTAGCAATCATCCTAACTCGGACCTTCACTTGCAGGCTGAGGCAAAAGCTAGAGATTTTGGATCACGCATGTGGAACATAGAGAGTTGTTACTATTTCCATACGCGGTTCCTTTATCATCATGTTTTCCAATCTCTACTGCAAATCATAGTCCGTATTCATAGCTAATAACTGCTCAATAATTGGGTTCTACCGGATTCTTCAAGTATATTTGCACTATTTCCACCAGGGACTACAGAAATTCACAATTTTTTTCTCTATGTGTGCAACTCTAGCAATATAGTAATGGGGAATTTAACCTTCCTCATGCAGAGTGGGCATTGATTATTCTGACACCATACGTATGTATGTATCTCAACCTCAAGCAACGCAGCAGTAGGGACAGTTTTAATAGTGTGAATGGTACGTCCCTGCAGGAAATGTCTTGTTTTTGATAATGAAACAAACAAAAACATGTCTTGTGTCGAATGACGCATTACCATGTAAACACTTTTTAATAATATTACCGTCCAAAACCTCTTTAATCTCGCTAATACATTCAGACATATAAGCTCATCTTTAAACATCTGAAGATTAAATCAAACCGCTGATTCCAACGTACTCATTTCACAACATGGCGTAGCATAAAGTGAACTTAAGTGCGATCGCACATGACCTATCGCTTATGGACTTGTTTTTCACTCACAACCCTTCCGAGAGAAAACTGATTTGACAGCCATTTTAAAGACGTAATTGAAAATATTAAAGTCGAAGTCCAAAAGTTTTCTATTCATTTGCAAAAACGCGAAAAACTATATTTTATCCTCCGATCCACTTATCAATGGGCAGAAAACCCTTCAAACGATGCAACAGATGTGAAAGAGATTCAGTATACAAAAGATGTGAAAGAGATTTTGTATACGCAACGTTTATTGCTTTCATTGTGTCTGTTGCAACATTGATGAAGTAATTGCTCCTCATATCTTATTTGATATAACTTTCTCAGCTGTGAACATCACTGCAACAATTAATAATATTAAAACCAAATCGCGCTGATAGATAGCTGGCTAAAGTTCTGAAGGATGGCCGACATCTATTTGTATATGCTTTTGCTATTTCCTGGAGAAAATCGCTGGACTTAAGATATATTGATGAACATCTTCTCTTTTGTCTGTCATTCACTTTTTTGTCTGACGTTCGTCCAATGTTCAGGATCGTCGACCATCTTAAGATGTCAGTTATCCTTCTGATTTCACACTCAGCTGAATGTTTAATAGTATCATTTGTCTCTTTATCTTTCCTGTGTGCCCGGGCTTAATCATAGACTACATTTCATTAGTCAATCTTAGGATGACGTAATTAGTAATTATTTCGCGGTTTAAGTTAGATCTTCGAATTCCAGTGAAAGCCTGTTGCCTCAAACCCTTATTTATATTTATGTTGTTGTTTATAGCTGCTTTAGCAGAGATGAATAAACTTTGCATTTTCATTCTATTTTGATGATATATAAACCTAAGTTTTTGTTTGTGTTTCACAAAATATATTTCATTATTTAATAGGAATTGGACTTAGTAATTCCCCATGCATTAATACATAGGGGAAATTTTGTATTTGGTGTTTCTTTTTTTTTTTTTTGGTGAGCAAAAATTTAGATATTTACTCCTGGGCAGATGTCTAGTCCTGAAACCATATAGTTATTGGCAGTGAGTGGTTATTCTGTTCCTCAGAGAAAGACTGGTTAGTTCTATGCAACATTCGCCACACTATATATTAGAAGAATATGTTAAGTTTAAATCTGACTTAATGAATAGTTAACGCTGTTGGAAACCATAAAGATTAAAGTTGTTGTTGAGAAAATTGTGGCTGGCATTACTGCCATTAAACCGAATATTATAAAAGAAATACTTATATTATGATGACTCATGCTGGGTTTCAAAATACTGACATTCTGACTGCTGATTAATACTCTGTGAATAAGGCAAACGTAGTAAAACGTGACACAGACAGCAGCAAAGTAGACTACAAAGTAGTGGCGAGCAAGACGTCAAGCACTAGACTTTCACACTGCGTCTGCATAACAATTTTTCCATAATAACTAAATAGCAGAGCCTAAGGGCCGACTCATGTGACTATGTGAAGCTCGTGGTGATGGTTTCTGCTAGGAAGCTACATATGTGTCATCAGGACTGATTGCCTTGTACTAAATCTAAAAAGGTTTTACTACCCCCAATTTTTTGGCTCCTAATCCCCCATTTGTTGTTCTATGTGTTCTAGTATTTTCATAATGATATCAACCACTGTGTCTGGAACATCAAAGCCGATCTGGTGGCCACAATCAAGATGCTCAAAGATGTCCCCAGGTTCCGGAGCAGTATTGTGGCACCAAGAAATGTGAACGTGGTTACACTAAGGAAACTGTTTTTTCCTACATCTAGTTGATAATTTTGTGTATGTATGTATATATGTATACATTCTGATAAAATGGAATAAGAAGAGGAGACACGGAGGTTAAGAGTCATTGAAGAGGTCACAAGATAAGTAACGAAAGGACCTTGACAAAGGAACTAGAATAATAATAAATGTGGAGTCAAACCAAGTAAATACCAGATGTGTTTAATTGGTAAAATATAACCAAATCCAAGTATAATATCAGCTTTAATACACGGTTTCATATTAAGAATCTTGTAAGTCGAACACATAAACGCATATATATATATATATATATATATATGTGTGTGTGTGTGTGTGTGTCTGTGTGTGTGTGTGTATGTGTGTATATA
>NC_068981.1:50673128-50675988 GCF_001194135.2 Octopus bimaculoides | reverse complement strand
ATGATTCAACGAATTCATATACGTACGCGCACATGTCCACGCATAGAAATGCACCCCTTTTGGATTTCAGTATCATGTTAGTGTATGTATGTCTGTGTGTGCGTGTGTGTGATGAAATGATGTACTCATAGTATCTATGAATATTCATATAATCCCAACGATTATTTTCACTCGTTACCATTTCATTTTCTACTCAATTTTTATTCATGATCCACACTCTCTTCATCCTTATGCACATAGATCTTCACATTCAGAATGTTCTGGACAATTTACTTAGTAGTTTTACGACCCGCTTTGCGAGATTGCAAGCATACATGTCTTCACACAGAATCTGAACTAAGTCTTAACTCGTGGTTTCAACCCTCATTTCAAGTTCCCTAATTTAAATTCGTGATTACTTATATATTATTTATTACACATATCACGCTATATATAAACATACATAAACATATAGCACACACACACGCACACACACACGCACACACACACACGCACAAACATATATTTTATAAAATATATATAATAGATATAATTTATATATATATATCTATCTACACACACACACACACACACACACACACACACACACACACACACACACACATATATATATATATATATATATTTAATATATATAATTAATATATATATACATATATGAGTGTATGTATGTATGAATGTATGTAAGTATGTACGTATGTGCGCATTGAATTAATATTCTATGAACAGAAAAATTAAGTTCTGATAGTGTAAACATTGTTATAGCACAGTAATCGAAACGATTTGTTTCTTGAACCATAAGAGTTACCTTTAGAAATTTGTTGTACGATGTGCACCAAGCGTCACAGTAATATTTGGCACAAAATTATCAAATAATAGATTATATCTGATAATAGTTTTCCTCTTACTTCACTGATGGCAAAATGACTACTTCTTGAGAATAAATCAGCTAGAATTTATTGATTTGGCTAGCTTTATTCAACACCAGGCAATACAGAAATGCAGAGAAATGAAGAATAAATATTGGACGAAATTGGGGTACGTCCATTGAATTTCATATCAGAATACCATATAAGACAAAATTATCCATGAAAAGAAAATCATTGGTAAATTTTTGGCAAACATAGTCATCCAAACATTATGGGAAATTCTCTGCCTACCAAATATAATTCAATATTTTGCAAATTGGCTTTCTTATTTGTTAGAAAATCTGTGTGACGTTGTTTTATTATGAATTCTGACTTCTTTTATACTGTGTATAACATTTATTTGTACTATTTTCTTCGGTGTTATGTTGTGCTCTTGAATATTTATATCATATTAATAGGAATTTTTTTCTGCTAAAAGCTACTGAATTTCGCTTATCGGCTAAACTGGTTTTGACGTGATATACCAAAATCCGATATAAATAAGTCTGGATTAGTATATTCATGGTTTAATATTTGCATGTCATATACATTTAATAATAATTGAAACTAAATAGGTATAAGATAAACAATTACAAAATGCAAGAGTTGTTAGTGATTTCAAGAACCTAATAATGAGCATATATTGCAATATTGAACATATATTTATTGATAATATATATTATATGTACACACACACACATTTATATATGAGGGGTGTATGAAAAGTCTTGTGTCTCAAAATAACAAAACATGGTACAAAACTTTTGATGAAGGTACAAGGCGTCAAGGCTCGAAGGTCTTGACGGCTCAGTACTTCTCACACTTCTCGTATATAGAAGGCTCATAACTATATACACCTCTCGTATATATATTATCTTAAGTTATATCAGACACAACCAAATACAAAATATATTCCGATGCAAATTAGGTGGATAATTAAACTCTAGTTCATGAGCATAAGATAGAAAAACAGCCTGCGTTCAGATTTTATTGAAATGAATTGAAAATATTAGGGATTTGATAACCATCACATTCACATTATATAATACTACTATGCTTTAAATATCTTAATGGAAATTAATGTTATATAACATGATCTGAACAATTTTTTGTATCATTAAATGGATACTGGAGTGAGCAAGTATATATGTAAGGATATTAAGTAACAATTGTTAATCTAAATATAAATCGCCGTAGGAGCTGAGTTCCCATAACCTGACCAGTAATACTTTAAATCTACATATCACTACTTATAAATAATCGTTTTGATATGATGTCTTAGCTACTGCATATAAAAATGTCTCACACAATTTATATTAATTAATCAAATACAAAATTAGCACTTATAAAGCTATGACATAAATATCAATAACTTGCGTATAGAATAGTATTTAAATTTCATATTTCCCGGATGACATCACCGCATATTTACACCAATCAACCAGAAAAGAAGACGATTTCAATCGACGGAATTACATGCTGTCATTAAGATCCAACCATAAGAAGTACTATAAAAAAAATCCTGTATGATGTAGGTGAGGTGTAATGGTAACGGGTACAGAATTGTCAAAAGATAATAATTATATAAGATAATTTATTCTCTTACTGAAATGAAATTAAATTGAGAACTGAACGTATATACGGGCATGTATTCATGCATCTATCTATCTATCTATCCAAAAGAATGCGTGTGTTGGACGCGTTTGAAAGGTCTACAAACAAACACTTTCCTCTTTGGTCAGTCCCTCGTCAACTTTTTCAACTACCACTTGAAAAGGAGGATGAGGATAGAGAGGAAAGTGTTGTCGAATGAAAGTTTCAATAAAAAATGGGTAAATGTGGCAAGAATGGTAAGAATGAAAGACGACACCATTTTAAGCATAGACTTGTAACAAAAAGAGACAAAAAGAGAGAAGGTACTTACTTTCATGTACCTTTAAAAAAAAAAGCCT
>NC_068981.1:50668478-50668758 GCF_001194135.2 Octopus bimaculoides | reverse complement strand
CATATATGTTATTATATATAACCGCATGAGCGTATATAGTTTGATATGTGTGTGCGTGTGTGTAGATGTATGTGTGTGTGCACATGTGTGTATGTGTTGTGCGTTGTGTATGTGACTATGAGTGTGTGCATGCATGGGCGTATGAGTATGTGTAGATATGAGTGTGTGTAGATACATCTATGTCGTATGTTTACGGAGAAAAAAGAAAAATGCATATTTGAATTTTAACTGTTATCCTTGTATTAGTATTAGTGTCATACATGGTTGTATATATGTATGT
>NC_068981.1:50668075-50668378 GCF_001194135.2 Octopus bimaculoides | reverse complement strand
GCTCTCTCACACTAACAAAAGAACTTCACATACACACCACACTTTCTGTCCGGCATACTCACTATAAAAAGATAGCGTCTATTTCTATTTGGCAACATGTGTTTTGTGTGTAATGTTGCTGTGTGTGTGTGTGAGAAAGAAAGAAAGAAAGAAAGAAAGAAAGAAAGAAAGAAAGATAATAAAGAAAGAAAGAGAGATAACTGGCACGTGTATGTAAGGGAGTGAGAGATAGAGAGATAGAGTGAGAGAGAGAGAGAGAGAGAGAGAGGAGGGGTATTTTTTTCAGTTTGCTTGCTGCCTACC
>NC_068981.1:50666029-50667515 GCF_001194135.2 Octopus bimaculoides | reverse complement strand
TAATAAATGAAATATTACCTGCCAAAGGGGCTTTTATTAAATAACTATTTCAGAAGAAATGTAATAGGAATCATTGAGTCTTTTTTTAAATGTGTACCTTCCATACCAGGTGCCTTCCATACCAGGTGCCTTCCATACCAGGTGCCTTCCATACCATTCGATTGGCACGTTTGCATTTTTTTGTTGCTGTATTGAGGTTCAAACCAATTTTGCCTACAGCCTTTTTGACTGATGTTAACAAATTATGTGTATCCTGAAGTTCATAAATTCTGAGGGAAAATGTGTACGATCAGTATATACGATCTGATGACCTGGTTTGATTTTGTGTAATGGTGAAGCATTTGACTTGGATTGAGTCAAGATATTGCCTAAATATCTTATCTACTATAATCATAAAAAGAAAAGAAGGTATTATCACTTCCCTGTCACTCTCTCTGTTTTTTTTTCTCCCCCTGTTTCTCCCCCTGTTTCTCCCCCTTTCTCCCTCTCTGAATTATTCCTACAATTGTCGGAAGATGTTGCTGGATTTTCTGTGCTTTGTACGTAGAAAGCTTTGGGGATTTGTTTATATGGTAGTCTATGCTGTGACTATCACTTTTGTGTTACAATAGTCCTGCAATGTATGGGTGAAGCCAACTATCAAATGCGTTGTAAAAATCAACAAAAGCGATCGATGTCATTTACTTGGAGAGTCTAAGCTCTTCTGTAATTCTTCTAAGATCAATGATATTTGGCAGGGTTGATCTGAATTGCAGAGGTCGTCTTGCATCTTACGATGAGATCAAAGTGAAGGGAGATTTTATTAGTAAGCTTCGAGGGGTGGCGTATGACTCCTGAGACTCACCTGAACGTGTTGTTCAGTCCAAGACTACATAGATCATATAAACACCAATAAGTACAAATATATGCAATTGAAGATTATCTGATATTCTGACAATATATTTATTGCGAAGTTTCCGATTCATATATAGCAGCCATATAAGGGATTGGTTGGCTTAAATATATTTCGTCATCATTATGACCAGCATTGAATGTTCTTCTAATTATAACATCTTAATCAGCAACATTATCCTCTTCAACATCATCATTATCATCATATTAGCATCACGCTCATTGTCGTCGTCGCAGACCTCCTCATCATCACCATTATCATCATGTTCATCATCATGAATTAATATACAGTTAATATATGAGCGGTGTACTTTTAGAAACACTTTTTTTCTCGATAATAAGGACACGCAAAAGGTAAATGATTCAAATGTTCTGAGTGGTACATGCTCTCGTAATTAGATTTTAACATTATTAAATATTGTATGTAATCACTAGTTTTTACGTTTCGTGTCATTAGTTTTCTCCCTCGTCCAATATAATCTCCAGACGATACTCGATGAAATCAACACAATGCTTGAATGATAACTTATAGGCTTTTAAGCAATGAAATGTACCGTCGACATGCATGTATATATATATATATATATATATATAT
>NC_068981.1:50664528-50665245 GCF_001194135.2 Octopus bimaculoides | reverse complement strand
TATATATTTATATATATATATAAAGGTTACGAAGGGTATTGGAGTCAACCAAACCCTAATGATACAGGTAATACCGAGTAAGTGCTGTATACCGACTAGCATTGCCCCTGACGTGGTTGCAACATGAGTGGGGAATATAACATGGGTCGTGTATTAGCCTGTGTATATATAAAAAAGAATAAGATAAAGAGACCAATGGTGTAAGTAAAATTATATTTTATGTATAAAGTCTTACAGCTGTTTCAGGGAAAATTCAATGTATCCCTTCATCGGAGACGGTAATAGTAGAAGGCTGGATTATTACATCTATAAGAGGAGATTTGTAGTAAGAAATGAGACCGATGCGTAGAAGAAAGAACAAAGAAGAAAAAGTACTTGAAGTATAGTTCCATTCCAACAGTAAACATCCATGTAAAGAATCCATGTGGGTATTTTCCGGAGATAATTATAGTTGCAAAGGTGGATATATATCATATCGCATCCAGATTTCTCTGTGCATTGTTTACTTAAAGGATAGTCCGGACTGAGTGAAAGCTCTGTGTTTCTTACTACAAATCTCCTCTTATAGATGTAATAATCCATTCTTCTACTATTACCGTCTCCGATGAAGGGATACATTGAATTTTCCCCGAAACAACTGTAAGACTTTAATACATAAAATATAATTGTACTTACGCCATTGGTCTCTTTATCTTATTCGTTTCTCTCTCTCTCTCT
>NC_068981.1:50660024-50664046 GCF_001194135.2 Octopus bimaculoides | reverse complement strand
ATATATATGCTTGTACATATCTATAGAAATATACACGTAAAGATAGCCGAACTGTTCTCATATTTTTCAATTATAGTTTTCTTGATGGACGTAATGTTTAAACACCTGCAACATAATGAACAGTCACTATCGATAGCGTATAGATAACTGTTGAGAGTGTGCAGATACACTTTGAAATCTGCAATAGCTGTGAATGACATTTATAATTATGTCTAGAAACTGTTTACATGCCACATAGGGAAATTTACTATTTGCCATATTATTTAAAATAACGATTTTTAATATTGACGTAAACAACAAATTTTAATCCGCAATATCTCTTACCTGATATTTATTTTATCAACCAAACGAAGCGACTGGTTACATAAATGCATTTTAAAATCCTCTATAGAAAACGTTTCAGTCTGTTAACTCAATAAGCAACTCGGCTGTAGGAAACTCGGCATTTATTAGTCATTGTTCACAACTCTTTTAGAAGCGATTTCCACTATCTGGTACCAACTTGCACGTTTTCAACATCCCAAATGTCCCTCCATTTTCCCAAGAAAGCCTAGTAATTTCTAGTTGTCTTATATGTTATCTTTCAACCTTCTCACACTCGGTTTCTCTCTATTTACACCGTGGAGTAAAATACCATTCTGTTCTGAACTCTCCAAACTTCTTTTTACCACCACCGTGTAATACTTATAAACTGTCATCTCCTATCAGAAACAACCTATCATTTTCAAAATAAGTCTTCGAATCCTGACAGACACAATAGTACTGCATTACCTTCTGTACTTAACTGAGCTGGTAATTACACTGAATCGTTTGCATTTCTTTTGAGATTTAAGCATAAATAAGTTCAGTAACTATGTGGATTAATATGCCTTCCTAGTACACTAACCTGTTTTAGATTATATTCACTCAATAATTGCTCAAACGTTTATATATTATGTTCTATAAATAAAATAAATAATTACGTAATACCTATCCTTATCCTTATCCCATTTTCAAAACTGCAAATGTAAATAAAAATTTTACTATGACAATCATCATGCTCCTTATATTTTCAGACATTTTATATCGTCAATTGTGTACGTTAGTCACTACCTACACACCCGTCGAATTGTATTCAATATCCTTCGTCTCTCACATTGTGAGAGCCGTTACGTTAATTTGTAGTTAACCGAAAATACAAAGAAAAATCTGTAATGATAGAACTACAACCGTATTTTTTTTTCATATTTAATTTTCCTCAACACCACATTAATTACTCCTTTTTTATTACTATTTTAATTTTTTCTTAACGTATAAGCATTTCAATCTATCATCAATGTGCAGTATGTTTTTAGTGAGATGTAACTAAAGATTTCGTCAAATATTTTGTTAATTTATCTTCCATTACAGACATTGCCTTAATACATTTCATTCATAATAAACCTCCTTAAAAGCCTCCGCATATCATTGACAAAAATGTTCAAATTGTCTATATAGCCGAATATTAACGATTATAAGCATCACTTCATAATATTTATTGTAGTAGCTATGTAATTTACCGCGTGGTTTAATTTTTTCTTAAATGTTGTCAATTGGACACCAATTTTCAATGCAGCTTTCAGCTGCGTCAGTATGTAAGTTTTCCCTGAAACACTTCGAAATATTTATAGTTGGTAATCTAATACCCGGAGATAAATGAAAGCTGCTTTAAATTACATTGAATTCCAAACAGCATTAAGACTATTATTGTACCGAACACATGAGCACTTTGATGGGAATTTTAGAAATTTCATTTACAGCATGATTTATATTTTCAAAGGGGTATTAGCTGAAAGGAAACTACTGGGTGGGGGGGCTCTTTAAGAATGACCCTTATTTGTCAGAAGAAATTTATTGGTAGCTAAGTTGGCATGGAAAAAATTATCTCTGAATTTATCTTGCTGACTACAGTTCATCGCATCACTTTAATAATAGGGTTGATAGTTTATGTGAGGCATTACGTTCGTTATTTGATAATAAATTTTCAATTTGTTACAGTTTAATTTTCAGGAAAATTGGTAGAATGCATTATATTTATTTTGTACACATATTCCAAATATGCTATCTTATGCATAATTGGCAATTTCTGTCAATCCATTACCATCTTTCTACCTACACCAGTGAACCAATCGTGACGAAACTTTGCATACATGTTAAACAAACATCAAGTTGAATTATAGGATAAGTAGATTTCAATAAGGTTCTATAATTTGCCCCATAGGGGGTGCTGTAGTGCAGGTTTACAATTCAATAACACATCTACGGACATGAATTAAGTGAGGCTTCTGTAAAGCTTAACCATGCACTTTTTCATATAAACAGTGTGCGACCTTTGTGAGAACAACTCAACTTTCCAAAAGGAAAACAATATTGCATGCAGCACCCGTACGTCACGCTAAGGTCACACTAAGGACCCGGTCAGCTGCAGGATTCGTGGATAGAACATGTAAGAATGCAATGCCGGATGACTTGGAAGTTGGTTAACCATGAGATTAATTTGATGAATTAAATCCAAATCACATTAAGATGATAATCATTTTTATCGCTCAGCGTGAGATACGACTACGCTACGATAGACTACAACACATGACAACGCCAGCAACAATACACAAACTATTCGTGAATGTATTAGTAAATCTCTCTGTGTATCTTATTTATTTTACCCAGATGCATATTCATTTGTTAAAATAATATAAAGACATTCCTTATTCACCCACTAATGGAATTAATAGTTTGTAATCCATATTTTTAGTAATAAACTATTATCATAAACGACGGGTTGGGCATAAAGACGGGAACTGAACAGGGAACGAGATAGCACATGGAACAGCATAAATAGGAACTGGCAATAACTCCCGCTTTTCCGTTATTACCAGTCAACTAATTTGTTTTACTCAGATGCATATTTGTTTGTTAAAATAATATAGGGATATTCCTTATTCACCCACTAATAGTGTCAATAGTTTGTAATACGTATTTTTAGCAAACAAACTATTACCATGAAAGTTAATAAAATACTTAGTGGCTTAATTACACCTAACTGATTCTAAAAATTATAAATTGACATAGGATTAGGGATAGGAATAGGAATGGAACTAAAACGGAAACTGAACAAGGAACGGGATAGAACATGAAAAAGTGTAATGGTAACGGGAACTGGAAATAATTTCGCTTTTCCAGTTATTACCGGGTAAATCAGCTAGTATAATCATAAAACAATGTGACATCAATCAAAATATAAGAGTGGAATGGGTAGCGATTTTAACAGTCAAATTTTTAATTTCAGATAATATTTTTAACAGTAATGTAGCATATCATCAGTCTAAATTTAACAAACTAAAGCTATAAAGAATCTAATCAGCAAATGAATTATTGCTGTCATATAATGCTATGTTATGCATCGGAGTATAGTGTGTTAAGATGTATCTGAGGTCCTTCGCTTCAGGAGTATTGTGTAATGTCAAGGTGGAATTAGGGCCTCAAGTGTGTAATTTGCTATTTGGTGATTGAGTCGTACGTGTATGTGATTATATGTGTAATTTCCGCATATTGTGTGTAAGCGCCACCTACATAGATACATATATATCGCAACAAAAAAGATGATACTGGGAAAATAAAAGTCATGTTTTGCTAATGAACCTCATTAGCTTACAGCTATTTCTGCTGTAATATATGGTGGACAGAATTGTTCACAAGCTTCAACATAATCTTTCTCACTCGTAAGACCTGTATCTTCCGAAAGTTAATTTTCCCAAAGAAAGTGCACATCACATTCCAGGCTGTGATGAAGCTAAAGGATGTTATCCAGGTACGCAAATAAGAGTAGAGCACATATTATAGCAGAGACTCCTGTAAGCAAATGAATCTCATTACATAACTTTTGTTTTTTAGGTGTCACCTCTTTGTTCCAATCACTATTCTATACACTTCTAACGCTGTGTTCTGGACCATATGTATAACGAGTTCTACACCAGGTTATTAGATTCGCTATACCTAACGAAATA
>NC_068981.1:50657256-50659874 GCF_001194135.2 Octopus bimaculoides | reverse complement strand
TGTGTGTGTGTGTGTGTGTGTGTGTGTATATGTGTGTTTACCAATTCGATTTGCAATATTCCTGATGTGAAATCGTATGTTGAAACAGATATTGTATTTCGGGATGGTCGTTACTTTTTCTTTTTTGCTTAATAAATACATGCACTATCTGTTATTTATTCAATCATTAATTACTGTTCTTACTTTGCTATTTTCATTCTAGTCCATTGTGCGGAAATCTTTCGTCACACATCTGTGACCTCTTCAGTGACACTTTTCGTTTCGGTGTGTGATTTCCTCCACTTACTCCATTCAATCGTTCTAAGATGTGTATACTTATGTGCGCATGCATTTGTGTCCTTGTTTGAGCGCGCGCGCGTGCATGATTGTTTGTGTGTTGCATACCTTTTAGCAGCAGTGTCGCCTTTCATTCAGCCATTGTGCTGCTGTCTTAAAACGCGAAAAAAAACCCCCAGAAAAATATAGAAAATGGCAAATTCCTCTATTTCTCTGTTTATGTGTGTTCGCCCACGGTGTTGCCATCGCGGTAGTTGTTGTTGCTGTAGATGTTATTGCCATCGTTGGCACCGCCGCTGTTGCTGATGTTGTTAGCTGTGCTGTTGAAATTGTTATGGCCTCCGAGAGATTTCATGTGTGTGTGCTTGTGTGTAAGGGTTCGCTTCGTCTGTACTATGTATCCATGCCATATATATATAGTATTTTTAAAATTTATTTTATCTCTCTCTATATCTTATATTTATCATCGGTATAGGATAGATATATTTATATATTTGCTTTATTTACCAATTATTTTTCCCTTTTTATACGTCTATCTGTATTTCTCATAAGAATCATGGGTAATTGCATATATGTCTATTGTGTGCGCATTACCCTGTATATTTCTGTGTATTACGCTTTTCCCTTCTCTATTCTCATCACAACTGTCTTTAGTCATGTGGTGTGACGTTGTAGTGGGTGTTACTGTTCCATTCATATTTTCTATTGAGACTCAGTCTGTTTACTGATATGTGTATAGCTTCTGTGATCTGTCTAAGTGTCGTGTCAGTTCTATGTATCGATAGTACTTTAACATCTATGCTATTAATCGAGCCTCCATACTCTGCCTGAGCATGTTGGTAGAGCACTGACGAATTTTTCCGTTCATTGAGCTCTCGTCAATGCTCATCTTTACACTACCCTATGCTACATGCAGTCTATCCAATGTCCGTGGGAAAGCAGACTACTTCCCTATTTCATACAGCTCATGAGAAATAGTGAAGTCGTGTGCTTCTCCACGGATAAGTCCGGCAGAATGTCGGTAGACAGCCTGCCGAACTACATCCAGGCGATGCAGCCCACATCAGCAGTATGAGGGAAACAACGATACAGAATATGAGGAGAAAGAGAAGATCAACCGTGATTGATGTTTTCGTTGAGTGAACAAAATATCCAAACATGTGTAAATGCTAAATGCATGCATCTGCGTTGCTAACTGTATTTGTAGCACACAGTGTTTTAATCTTGTCATCGATTCTAGTCATCGATTAGTAGTAAGATGAACATAGTACAAACACTTATGCTATCAAAAGCAGCACTCATGTATTTATTCGATGTTAATCTGTTGATGAATCTCGGAAAATTATGTGCAGGCCAAATTTATGATGGATAATATACATGCATTTACTACATATTTAAAATATACAGATAGAAACTTTGCTGATTTAAATTTTAATTATCATTGCTTCGTTTATATCAATTAGTATTAATAAGATACCGGGAGTATATCTGATCTTGTCTAAAATCCTAATGATCCACTGATATTTTGCTGACGTATTTAATAAATATCTGATTAGGTGGGTCTTTTACCAGTTTTCTCGGAGCAACCTTAGAACCAATCAGCCATTAGCATCACGTTTTTCCTATAATCTTCATGCTATCGTTATTCCTGTCACACCGACGTAGACCTGTTTCGGCGATGTCTGATCTCACAATTTTCACTTTATATTCTATTTCATCTAGTTAGATATTTTTCAATATATTTCCTTATTATCGCATTGTATAATATTTAATGTGTTGCTCACTTTACATATCCGTAATACTCATCTTTAAACACCGAGCAGAATTCAAATTTGTGTAGCACTTCAACGAACATAGTAGGGAGCCAAAGAGCCAAATAGCTAACTGCTGCATTGCTATCAGATTGATTGCAATACGTGTGCCGAGTTAATAATTTTATGATGTATCTCTTCATTTTGTTCAAAAGTTTACAGTACTAATATTTGGCGTGCTATAAATAAGACATAATTAATATCAAGTACATATGACTTTACAAGGAACCATTGTACAGCATCAACTCATTCTGTAGCAACATTTCAATCTACATTACCATCACCATTGTAATAACCTGATGGTGATTAATATAATTTGAATGAATAAAATTTCACTCAAAAACTCTCCCACATATGCGTATATATAGAAGCAAACAATGTTTAAATGCACTTTGAGTATTAATTTATTTCCTATTCATAATTTGTAGAATATACATACATACATAAACATACATATACATATACATACATACATACATACAAACACACACACACACACACACACACACACACACACACACACACATATAT
>NC_068981.1:50656222-50657246 GCF_001194135.2 Octopus bimaculoides | reverse complement strand
GAGAGAGAGAGAGAGAGAAAGCGAGAGAGAGAGAGAGAGAGAGAGAGAGAAGGTAGAAAGTTTTACCGAGAGATAGATCTAGATATGCATATACACACACATCTATACACCACAAATGCATATATATCTGCATACGTACACACGCACACACGCACACACGCACACACACGCGCGCGTGCAAACACGCTTGTTATATTGTAAGGATACTGTAAGGCAATATACGTTTTCAAAGCTTGTTAGGCTGTTATGCTCATTCCTGGTAATGATGAAGATGAAGTGAAAAATCTATTGTTTGCAATTCGTCATGCTTAGAATATTGTGTGGATGAAAAATCGAGATTATAAATAGGATTGAGGTGAATAATGTCAGGGTGGGATTGAATATCAAACAGTAAGCAATACACAGAAAATATGTAGACATGTATGTATTATGTCAACTGTGAATAGATGTCATAACCCATGTACAGCGTTTGTCATTTTTTCAGATTGATGTAAGTCAAAGTTGAGGGCATTCACAGAAGACTAAAAAGTGATAAAGTAGTTTGGAGTTAACTAACAATGATCTCTGTCTAATCATAAATACAGCATTATAACTATAGCATCAATGAATAGGTATTCGACGTTGACAATTCAGTATAAAGTATATCAAACGAATACTATCATAATATGCATCCTTCTACAGTACAAGAGAGTCTTCGAACATTATAGTATTAAAGGTGCTTTGTGACGGTAATTTATATTAAAAATAGGTTTGAAAAGTAACTTAGTGTTTTCTTGGGTCCAGATGTGAGGATGGGATTTTCATGGATAGATCACGTGCATTGGTATCTTTATACTGTGGAAAATTTACACATTTGTCTGTCTGTCTATCTATCTATCTATCTATCTGTCTATCTATCTATCTATCTATCTATCCATTTATCTATCTCTCTATTTATCTATCTATCTGTCTGTCTGTCTGTCTGTCTGTCTGTCTGCCTCTCTGTCTGACTGTCTAGTTGGTCTGTCTGTGCATCTGCTGTTTT
>NC_068981.1:50653726-50654781 GCF_001194135.2 Octopus bimaculoides | reverse complement strand
TGGAAAGGAATTCCACGTGTAAAAGAAGGGTGACTATAGAGGTGTACTCCCGTGTGGAATCTGGATGTTACCCCACTCGGATTTTCGGTTGAGAGAGGGTTTGTACCCCTGTATACAGACAGCTTCAGTGACCTGTCTCAGCATTGCATCAGTGGGATGTTTGGACAAGACGTTTAATTTAAGGCTCCCTAAGGAGCCCTTGTGGCAGTCTACAGCATGCTGATAGAAGATGGAGTTAGGTTTCTTTTCAATGTAGTTGTCCAGGTGTTCTTTGAACCTATCATTGATACTCCTAGAAGTCTCACCAATGTATGACTCTGGGTTGGTCGCGCAAGCTCCTTCCTGTCACTTAATTTGGTATACAGTGTTCTTGGTTTTGCAGTTCACGTGTGAGTTTGTAGAACATACTGCACAATTATTTTGACAGATGATTCTATCAAACGGATATGATTTACATAACTCAGATTTGATAGTCCTACCTGTCTTTTCTACAACTTTGATCTTAAGGCCAGTTGCGTGCAGGATTTTCTTGAATGCCTTACTTAATATGCTCTTCGGTGTAGCATCAACAAACATCACACTGTGAAACTTCTTGTTATCATACCAAGTGTCGGTCTTATTTCTTTTGTTGGCATCCCTCTCTAACCTATTCCAGAACTTGTTGCGGTATAGGGGGAATGTACCGTTTTCATCATCTCTTAGGATGCGTACGAATTTTGTTTTTGCTCCATTGTACACTCTGATTCTATCATGTTGTGTGTATCCGGAACGTTGCATTCGGAATATATAGTGCTGGATGTGTTGTTGTCGTTCCTGTGGTTGACATAGTGGAGATACATTCCTCATTACTCTAACTAAGTCTGTTACGAGGATGTTGATCTTGGCAGTACTTGACATAGCAGAGTCACTACGGGTTACCAGTGGATTAGCCATAGGTTTAGAATAGTGTGAGTGGAGTAGACAGGGTTTAACATATCCATCAATCATAGTATTTTCTATCCATAGCTCAGTATCTAGGACTGGTAACCTATTACTGGGGTGTTTTGAGGGGTAGT
>NC_068981.1:50651392-50653506 GCF_001194135.2 Octopus bimaculoides | reverse complement strand
GTGGATGTTACGGGTCGCTAAGCACTGTTTAAATTTTCTGTCCCACCATACCATGAAGAGGTTAGCAACATCACCGGTGATCCCTACTCCAATAGCACCGCCTTTCTCCTGTTTATATAGTTTGCTGTTGAACTTAAAAATATGATTTTTAAGTGTGGTTTTAAGGCTTACGCCAATAGCGTGTGCTACAGTAATTCTGATGTCGTGTGCATCTGAAGGTGGGTGGTTTGGTTTCGTCCAGCCATGCCAGCGTTCACAGCGGGTCTTTTTGTATGCTGAGGTAATGGTAGGTGGTCTACCTCGTTTGTTGCGGGTATCACACTTTCTGTCTGTCTCTCTATCTCAATTTGCACCGAAATATGTATATGTGGCAGTACTTAATTACGAAGCCAACGCATTTGGCAAGTCAAGCAATACAGTTTGGGCATCAGAGACGACAAAAGCTGAAATACTTTGAGCATACTCAAGTTACTAATAAGAAGATTAAAATATGTATTTATTGTCCGCCAGAAACTCCATTAACATCAGAATTTAATGAACAGGGAAGTGATAGGGAGGAATATTTCCCTATCGAGCGTTGTGAAACATGTTGATAACTGTAAACTTATTACCACAATCGTGGTATTTCTCCGGTCGTCGACAACATGCCAGAAACATGGGGGTGAAACTGGTTGTTTAGTTTAGAAATACAGTGATATCTCTTTGCAATGGCCAAGGTATGGCATGAATAAGGAAAAACAAATTCTTGACTCCCGAACAGTCTCGCCTGTCGCTGATACGAATTTTATGAAATGTTGCTAATATATATATATATATATATATATATATATATATGAATGCGCGGTAATCTGAATACTTACAGATGAACTTTGGTGGGAAACGAAAAAGAAGAAAAAGCAGGTAAAGGAATAGAGGCACTTTAACATTTTCTCTTAGCTCCCGTGGGACGTATGTCGACCATGGTTAATATAGTTGTGGACCTGAGATTTGATGACAGATTGTAAGACTAAAAAACTGCATGGTCAAGGTTTCAATATTCATTCCGGTCATGTGAACATCAGCGAAATTTGGAAATGATTATTATAGGCAGTTAGTTTTCATATCAATATACACTTGTTTACGTCGGTATGGGTCATAGATAAATTAAGGGATAGATAATGGATAAAAATGAAACGATTGTATGCTTGAGGCTATGCCTTGTGAAGAATCGATTGGTTATGCGAATTGTTGTTGTTTACCTAATGTGCAATCTATTTACCAGACCTTTAGCCTTATTTCATTTCGCTGTTGGTATTTTTGAACATATAGTTTTTCTCGTGTATGTAACACGTTGTTTGAGATTTTCTTCCTTTTGAATTTGGAGGAGAATTTTTACCTCTTCCTACAAATATATTGTCACTATGTTTGCAGAAGTACTTCCATATTTAAAGGCGATTGTGGAATTTAAGACGCTCAATCATATCTTAAAATACTATCACTAGTTTTCGCTGAGTTGCCATATGCTGCGCGATAGAATTGTGGAATATATTCTTCACGGTTGATTAATGAATGCTTACGTGCGTAGTTTTGAAGTATTTCATGTCGTTCTTTTATAGGATATTGGTGTCGATATTCTATAACACAACAGCAGCACAACATACTATTTAAATCCTCAGGCCCTGCACTTTCTTTTGCGTCTTATATAAGACGCTATGATTACAATCGCATAAAAGTTAGATGGATCTATTGGTGTTTAATCTCAATGAATTTACTATGTTCACCAAGCTGACGCATTTCTTACAAGAGCAAGAGGTTTTAATATATTTCCTATAACAAAATCCTGTAAAAAATATAGAAATTGAGGAAATTTTAATGAAATTTTGAGGGAATTTCTCTATTCACTTTTGCGTTTAGCGGATTTTATAACGAGGTTTTTCATGTTTTATAGACTGGGGTGGAGTTTCATCGTTCTTTTATAGGCTTATTCTCACTGTACATTTATTTATTTATTTAGTTTATATATATATATATATATATATATATATATATATATAGATATATATTTGTTTTGCAAGATTTTTGATGTGAAATCGTGTGTTGAAACAGATGTTGTTGTACTTGGGGATGGTCATATT
>NC_068981.1:50645308-50651065 GCF_001194135.2 Octopus bimaculoides | reverse complement strand
AAGATTAATGTAATATAAAGCTGAAGCAAATTAACACCAAATATACAGTGCGTGTGTTTTTATTGGCTAAACTGGCAATATGACCATCCCCAAGTACAACAACATATATATATATATATATATATATATATATATATATATATATATATATGGCCGCAGCTCTGAGCTGAAACTTTGAAATGAAATATATATACAATTACTCCGTTATAATATTTTGATACGCTTTGGTGTTCTGGATTATCAAGGGGTAGTGATAATAACTATTTCCTGATGGTAAACAGAAAACGAGAAGGGAGAATGTTAAAGGAACATTTTCCATGCTTATGGTTGTAAGAAAAAAAATAAGGGTTAAATTTCTTCGTTTCTGGATTTATAGTGACATCTAAATAACTTACCTTAGAAAGATTAGTATCTACTTTTAATCTTAGTCCTAAATACTTGAAGAATGTGATTGGATCACTTTTGAGAACGGACATGCAATTCTTATTTATGCCATCCAAGGTGGCCAGACCCTCAACTCGGTATATCACTGTATCGTTTTCTTGGAATCATTGTGAATATCAGCCTTGCTTGATTGGGCCTATAATCGAAATCTTCCCGAAATTATCTATCTTACAAGCATTATGTTTATTAACAGATGTTGCGATTTGAGTGGTATTATCACTATTCGACCAGTTCTCTTAATATTTAAAACTTGATCGCTAGTCCATCTCTACACATATTCTCTTTAAGTAATAATCTATTGGCGTGTTTACTATGTATACATTCAATGCCCTCCTCTACTTTAGAGTATATCTAATGTTCCGCCAAACAACTACATAATATATATATGCAAACACATTTTGCTATGACATTTATAATGTAATTATGGCAGAAGAATACATTTTCTTTTCGAAAATTCAGTTTTGTTATTACTAATAAAAGAATAACATAAAAATAGTAAAATCATTGTTTTGTTTATTGTAATTGTGTTGCATAAAATCAATATGCTACTAACGATAATATAGCGTTAAAATATTTTTCGTTCAACTAATTGTTTTTACAATGTAATGTGTAAATAAAATATAAACTTACTGAGTAAGTTCATACTTCCGTGTTATTTAGTCATCCTTAAACAAATACTTTGTTGTGAAATACATTTTTTCTATCTCTATGTAGGCGTATAAAATACATATATTTTGAAATTATCTTGTTTTCTACTGGGCCAAGCTGCGTTGATATCAAAGTAATTTGAGTTTATTCTATAAATGTTTTATTTGATGAAATTCATTACTATCTTCTTATGAAATACGCTATTTTACAAATTGCAAATATTGTTATTTTTCATCCGCATGGATGGTGGCTATTTACTTACAGATGAAACCTAATAAATAAGAAGAAATACTTCCAATAGCTTATATACGTTTTTCTAGGAAGCAGCGCGCTGAATAGACGAAGTTTGAAGACGATCGATGTGGATTGAAAATAGTAAATTTGTTCATACTTCAAAATAGCAAGGTTAAATAAGATTTCTTGTTAAATGAACTCCACTGACGATACAGACATACTCATGTCATAGTAATTAACGTCATAGCCAGCTTGGCTTTTGTTCCCCTGAGCAAAATCTGCCTCTTTATGGAATGTATTTCTAGATTTCATGCAGCAGTATTTAGTCAATAGCTTTCTATTAGCAACGAATATGATATAAATTCTTCTCAGTAACCTTTACCTACAGAATCCTATTAATTGCAGCTATCTGGCCATACAATCTATCTACGCAGGAAACACCTAAACAATGATTCTATCATCTGCTGTCCACTAAATCATAGTTACAACTAATTCATTTTTAAGCTAAAGATCCTCGACAATGCCTTGATATGCAATTCTATATTATGTAACAATATTATATTAATAAGTCACTCACCTGGAATTTGAGATTCCAGAATTTATGAAAGTAATGAAGAAATCAATTTTAAGAACAAAAGATACCTTAAATTTATCTGAAATATTGTTCATGATTGCATTAAAATGCTTTACAGGGCACTCAACCTGAATTTATTCAATACAGAGTCCATTTTTATTAGAATTTTCTGGAACAATTATTGTCCTCAAGACCTTACATCATGAGATGAACAATTTGGAAAGCTTTTCAGATAAAATCTGCTGACATTTACCTGACTGCTAATTTCACAGAGATATATTGAACCTTATATATACTTCAATTTGAGTTTAAGCTATTCAACGTGCCATTTCAGTACATCAAATTTACGTTCAGCTATCAATTTTAATGTGTCCCGATCTGATACTAACGAAACATATTAATTTTTGTAGTGGATATTTATTTTCATGATGCTGAAACTATATTATAGTAAAAAAGAACGGGATACATATTTGGCAAATTATGGATACTTTTTGGAAAGTAGGAATATCCCTATAATGATTATATTATTATTAACATCATAATTGTGATCAAAATTTTTGAAAAGAAAGAAATCGTGTGCACTATTCACTTCTAATAACATGTAAGCTTTTTATTTATTACAAGACATTTCTGAATACTTACCAATTTTTAATCCGTAGAAAAATAGTTTACTGTAGATATGAAAATATTTTGAGTAAATTATCCGTCAATTGATGCAGGCCCAACTGTATGCTGAGCTTGTATAGCACAAAGCCAGCAAGTTCAAGGGGTAGCGAGTAAATCCGTTACATCAACCCCAATGCTCAAATGGTACTTATTTTGTCGACCTCAATTAGATGAAATCCCGGTGGAATTTTAACTCATAGCATAAAGACGGACGAAATGACGCTAAGGAATTTGCCCGGCGTACTAACAGTTCTGTTAGCTCACCGCCTTGAAATTGGCTCAGGATAATAACGATTATTTACCTCTTTCACTTGTTATGAGATTTGACATGCTTACACATTTGATATGCTTCTGCGAAAAAATATTTCTTCTCTCGAATTTTTGCATGTTTCTTCGAATATCAACATTTAAATTAGGTACCGTGGGAAGCCCCTAGAGAAAATAACTGTGACTCGATATTATGGTTGATGATTTTCGTTATATTGGAAATAAAATCATAAAAAAGAATCTGATTCACTGTTGCTGCATTCCAAATTTATAAACGACTAATTTCTTTAATATACAATTTAGCATTTATATATACAATATAATTCCATTATATTTAAACCACGCAGTCAGTGTCATTTACATTTTGAACGACCTTTTAACACGCAGTTAATACGGAAGTCTTTTCAGCATGAATGCGTTAAATGTAGGTAAGTCCAGATAAAACAAATTTATTGTGTGCTATCAGCATCAGTCGGAAATAGCAGATAATTGTTATATTTCAAAAATGGGGTCAACACGATATAAAAGTTGCATTAAAAATTTGGATTTCGGAGCATTATCCAACACGCTAAAAGCACGGTTTCAAATACTTGCATAATTGCGCGCATAATGTTAAACTATTAGCACAATAAAGATACAATTGTATATGATGTGTGAATGTATACACACAGAAACACACACACACACGTATAAATATATACATATATGCGTTTGTGTGTGTATAGGTGTATACGTGGATGTGTGTATGTATATATATATGTATATAATAGAGAGAAAAAGAGAGCGAGTGAGATAGACAGAGAAACAGACGGAGAGCGAGAGAGAAAGAAAGAAAGAAAGAAAGAAAGAGCACAAATAAGCATGAACATTTTGTATACAAAAAAATGAGCCTTTATCACCTACTTGTGCGAAATTAAATCCTAACTTGCTTATGGATATTAATACAGGTACAGAGTTCAAAACTAACCTGTTTTATTTACTCAGAAATATGATAGCATCAACTGATTTTACCTATCCAAAACGATAAAGAACGCAAACCATTCAATCATACCTTACATTTATTTCCTATGTCACTGATGCATATTAAACGATGAAAAGTTATTCTGTAGATATCCATACCTGAAAATGAAACGTGTGACCATAAGTAGTTTCAGTAGCTTGCTTAACGCATCTGAGATATTCATTTATCAGAAACATTGAAAGCGAGACATAACCTATAATCTGTCATTCAGGTGAATGAAGAAGGTTTTAGTATTTTCTCTAGTGGTACTGATATAAAACACGATAAACGTATAACAGAATGCATCAATTACAATAACTATATATCATAACAAATTCTTACTGTCAACCATTTAAATAATGACTTAGACCGTAGTCGCAAACCACACATTTATTTTGTCAGCAGATGAAAGACTATTGTTTTATAAGCTTAGCCGGAAAATCGGTTTATTTTGATTCTTCCCTTCATGTTCTAGATGGAAGCTAGAAGCATCTAATCAGCTGCGGCGTAATAGCTCAATCTAGATTCTCATAATCTTTGATGCTGACGCAAGGGATATAAAGATATAGGACTGTAATCAAAGGTTTATTATTCCTGGTAATATTAACAAAGCTACCGTAATTAGCTTAAACATTCAATTTATCATTATATGTACATATGCACACACAATTCGGCAAGTAGTAATGTCCTTATGTGTCTGTATTCGATAAATGCTAGAAGCATACGTATGCAATTCCATTTATTTAAACATATGTTCTTTGTACTTTACATACATGCAATCATACACATACGCAAATGTTGAAACGGATACACACATAACGTTTCTGTGTGTGTCTGTGTCTATGCAGTATAATGGGGGAGTTTGTGTGTGCGATGCGTGTGCGTGCATGTGCGCATACGTGCGCGTGCGTGCGCGTGCGTGTGTATGTGTGATTTTTCTATGTGAGTATTGGATTCTTTTTAATGGTACATAAGGGATAATCAACAATATTTACGTTACCTTCTGCCTTACATTCTTTGCATCATAACTGTAGTATTAAGTGAATTTAACTTACGTTGTGACTAGCATGCGTGCTCTTAGATCGGATATCTTGTAACGAGAGAAACTCTAATATTCTCAAGGGAATCATAATTATTTAGAATGGTATAAGTGAATCATTTATCCCAATGCGTCCAAATGATTATTTATCTAGTAGAAAGGGTGAATTTCAGTGTTACCTCCATGCTACATTAAACTTTTCATAATAACAATGATAATATTCGTATGTCATATTTTATTATTGTAGACTGCTCTTTCTCACTCATTTCTATAAACGGTTCTGTAAGGTGTAATATACGAACATCATGTTCATTATTTTTGGATTATTACTGTTTCACATAGTTATATTTTGTGAAAAGTAAAAACAACATTGGTTTATTAATTCAATTAATATATCGTTTGGTAGTTAGTATTGTTAAATAATGTGTTATAGTCAAAGCTCTTCAAGCGGTCACAATTTAGACTCGTCACACAATGGTGTGTCACGACAATCTGTCCCAAATTAGCTTTGATACATCACTTTCACGTTGTTTGTTATAGCAACACAATATAGCTAAATGTTTTATTATTTTAGACATTGGAATCTACTTATATTTAACGAGAAGTATGTCATATGATGTAAGTATATATCTGGGATATGCTACTCGTTGAACTTAATAATTTCAAATGTTACCAGCTGAGGTTACTTCATAATAGAAGACATTACACTATTGCTGTGAAGCCCTTACACTAATAGACATTAATCGCCAAATTTGACATGTTTCTTTTTAATGCAGAGCTACCTACATATTAAGCAACATATACAAGAATATGTGTGGGTATGGGCGTATGAGTGCGCGCATATATTGTGGGTGTGGTTATATATATATATATATATATATATAT
>NC_068981.1:50643883-50644606 GCF_001194135.2 Octopus bimaculoides | reverse complement strand
GAGGGAGGGTGGGGGTAGAGGTGGGGTATGTAGGTAGAGATGGTGTGATAGGATAGACAGGGAATGTGGGATTGGATTGTGCGGGGTGAGGTTACGAGCGAGGGATGACGATAAAGAGAGAGGGGAGAGGGAGATGGTGGGTAGGAGTGAAGAGAAGTAGGAGTCGGAGCAAGAGAGGAGTGGTGTGTGAGTGAAAGTAGATGTGAGAGGGAGTGAGGAGAGTGGAGGAGGTTAGATCATCCATATGCCATTTTAACCACCATGCTTTGTTGGTCCTGTGTTGTCCTTTCTGTGTATTAGCTTTTTATGTTGAATAAAAAAGAAAAAAACAAATTTCTTCACGAGAAACCACACAAAGGATTTATGTATAGTGATCGAATGTTTGTGTACACATTAGCACACTCTCTTCATCAAATCAACCTGTACAGGTGCACCATGTCAGGTTAAAACGATGGCAGTGCAATGCGAAATCAAGTGCTTTGCTCAAGAACGCAACGCAACGCTACGCCCGGTCTGGAAATCGAACCCACAATCGTGCAATCGTGAGTGCAACACTCTAACCACTAATCCATGCGCCTTCATACACACACACATATACAAACTCACACACACACACACAAACACACATGCGCATTCATATTTATTCATCTATCTATCTATCTCTCTCTCTCTCTCTCTACACACACACACACACACACACACACACACACACACACACACACA
>NC_068981.1:50638575-50643873 GCF_001194135.2 Octopus bimaculoides | reverse complement strand
ATTCATCTATCTATCTATCTCTCTCTCTCTCTCTCTACACACACACACACACACACACACACACACACACACACACACACATATATATATATATAGCTCTTCAAAGTCCTGCCAAAACATCTGAGAGACCTGCAAGACATGGATGTGAAGGTCTTCAAGACAAAACTCGACGCTTCCCTCTCCACGATACCAGGCGAACCAATGGCTCGAAATGAGACACAGTTTAGGGCAGCGATGTCAAATTCTCTTATACACCAGATGTGCCATCAAAACTCTTGATTGGACTATATCAGGTGGAGGAGAAGAGCCATGCAAGGAACGTGAAGAGAGCACAGCATAAAGTCGGAAAATCACGGTGGTGCACCAGCATAACCGTAGCCATTTGGCTGAAACCCATAAATAAATAAATAAATAAATAAATAAATAAATAAATAAATATATCCGTTTATATATCAGTATTCACAAACATGCACACGTAAATGTACATATATATTTATTCACGTTCTTCTACGTATGCAAAGAGTTAAGAGACATTCTCACCCTAAAAAATGCTTAATGCTATATAATGAATTTTCATCCTAAACAAAAAAGAATATGCATTGCCTATAACAAATTTAGCATGCACAATAAATGCAATATATACAAATAACATGCAAGAACAAAACAACGAATTCTAAAATATATTGCATGAACTACAGAGAAGCACGCACTCCTCTCTCCCAAATTTAAGATAGATCACTTCAATTCTACCTAAGTTTCAACACTACGTAATCTTGAAAGCAGACAAGGACAACATCTTATTTCACTTTAAGTGTAACGTGATGAACCCTGCAAGTAGTAAACGGCGCAAAATTAGAAAAGTTATGTAAGATTCAATTAATTCCAAATTATACAAGACGCCAGATTAATTTTATGCTATTACTTCTCACCATTTAATAAGCAATTTTAATTGCAAGTTGTCTCATTTGAAAACTGTGTAGTTTTATCTATCAAAAATACTTTCTTTTAAAAGCTTTTGCGTCTGGTAGTATATTTTCGGATATGATTATATTGATATTAATGTTATGATAATAGCCAATACACGAATTCAAAACATAAGAGGAATCCTCACTACATTACTGTTCCTTTTGTATAGCATACAATGGGCATTTCGAAGTGTCCGTGTGTTACGATGGTGGTGCCACAAGTTGTACACAATAATGAACCAAATAATTAGACAAGAAAACATTTTCAGCATTTTAGATTTAAATCAACAGCCAGACGATAGTCTAACAGTACAACGTATAACCTTAGATAAGACCCGTATGAGATACTGCATGTCGTATGAATCGAAAAGGGCATTTTAAGTAGGGGAAAAGGCAAGAAATATTCGTTTTGACTATGGAATTGAAACTGTAAGTGTCCGAACATGACAACGACCTTTTGGTCATTTCGATCGGGAAGTTCTTCTTCTAGAGTTTCTCTTCGATCCAGACATCCCTCTGTCAATATTAAGATTCTGAGGATTATATTTGAGGAAAACTTAACGCAAACGAGGCGAAAAGGAGCAAAGCAGATCTATTCAAGTAACTAAACTGTCATAAAAAAAAAGACATTTAGGAACTAGGAGAATTGATTTAAATTGGTCAATAGTTCCCGAGACACCTTTCTACTTCGAGTTGTCGGCCTTATCAATTATTGAAATAATACCAGATTTCGCCAGAAGGATAGAGGTACTTAGCCCGTTATCTTCAACATTTACGTTAGTTGCACATTCTCCAGCTTTTTTTAATAATAACTGAACTAATTTATTATGAAGATTGCACTGACTTTATGTCCCCCTCCTCCTCCTCCTCATCATCATCATCAAAATTCCCACTAATATATGTATGTATATACATACACAGATATGTGTATGTATATACATACACACATATATATGTGTGTATATGTGTGTGTATGTATGCATGAGTAAATACATGTATTTGGGGGCAAGGAATGATTGTGTGTATGTATACATTTGTGGTAGTACCTTTGCTTCCCAATCACATCGTTCTCGGTTCATTCCTCCTGAGTGGTATATTGGGCCTACTAAAGCCTTGTAAATAGATCTGGTACACGGAAGGAGAGATAAGCACACACACATGTAAATATACACTTTCTACTTTTACTTCTTTGAATATGGTCATGCTGGAGCACCAACTCTTAGTCGAAGAAATCGCCCCCTGTACTTAATCTTTGTAATCCTTGTGGTTATTCTACCAGTCTCTTCTGCCAAACCGGTAAGTTACGGGGACGTAAACACACCAACGTCTGTTGCCAAGCAGTGTTGAGGGGTACAAACACAGGCACAAATAAATAAATAAACAAACAAATATATATATATATATATATATATATATATATATATATATATATATATATATATATATATTCGTTTTGCAAGATTCTTGATGGGAAATCGTGTGTTGAAACAGTCAATGATGTATTTCGAGACGGCGTCTTTTTTTTTTGCCAAAAAAACACACGCACTCGTTTATTATTGTTCACTATTTCATTATTTTAATTCATGTCCGTTGTCTGGAAAACTTTCGTCACATAGTTTTCGTGTTGGATCTTGCTCCACTTACTCCATTCTGTTCTTCTGAGATGCGTATCCTTCAGTGCGCATGCGTTTGTGCCTTTGTTTGTGTGTGTATGTGTGCGTGTGTATGCATGCATATGTATGCTTGTGTGTGTGTCATAGATATTAGCAGGTCTTCCCCTCAGCGCCATCTTCTCACCCCATTGTGCTGCTGCTGTCCTAAGACACAAAAACACAGTACAGTCCTGTATTCCTCTGTGTATGTGTTGTTGTTGTTGTTATTGACATCGTTTTCACCACCGTTGCTACTATCGTTGTTAATCGCGTTATTGACATTGATGTGGCCGTCCATGAACATTCTTGTGTATGCGTTTGTATGTGTGTATGTGTTCCATTCGTATGTTTTATGTATCCATACCCATTATAGAGATTTATCTATTTATATATTTTATCTATTTCTATATCCTATATTTATCACAGGCAAGTCACAAATATATTTTCATATTTATCTTTTTATCTATTTATGTTTATTTTTTTTATACATCTATCTCTATTTCTCACAGGTGAGTGTATATATTTCTAATCTGTGTGTTTCTGTGTATCATTTACGATTTTTTCCTCTATTTTCCCACTAATATATATATATATATATATATATATATATATATATATATATATATATATATGTATGTATGTATGTATATTCATACACACATATACGTGGGTTTGTGTGTGTGCATGCATGCATGCCTGGTTTCAAATTGTTTGTAGACCAATCAACACAGGGTAAATTAAAATCTCCCATCATAATTATGTCATTAGAGTGGCACTGTTGAATAAAGTACTTAATGCGGTTCAGGCATTTATTTAAACGCAGTACGGGTGTTCGAGGTGGCCTATACAGCCCGACTATCAGGTCATTGGTTTTCTTGTGCACAGTGATACATTCACAGTAGCCATTAGAGAATGTCATATATCCATCTATCGAAAAGGAATCATGCAGGAAAATGGCAGTTCCACCCTTCCTTCTGTCGTCTCGATCTGTGCGGATTGTTGTGAAATTCCTCACTTTAACTTTCAAGTAGGAGTTGTCAAGCTGGCTCTCAGTAAGAATGAAGAAAGAGATGTTGTGTGGATGGTTACCAAACCAATCCTCAATGAATTGGATTTTCCATTTTTGTGCATTGATGGAGGGATTAACACCTTGTGCATTGTGTAGATATGCAGAAGCTAGTGTGGTAGCAGGTTTTGACTGTTGCAGGGGGGTTTATCCTGATTGTGTGTTAGTGATAGCAATGTGGGGAGTTGGTGCACTGGGGTAATAGCATAGGATGGTATTGAGTGATGGCTAAAATATTTTTTGTATCTGTTTTATCAAGTTCAACATGGCTAAATAAAGAATTTTCCTGCTTAGGGAGAAATTTTTGACTAGAGGTGTGGTTGTACTGTTGGATAGTGCTGTTGTTTCCACTTTTGTTGTGGCCTTTGTTGTTGTTGTTGTTGTTGACGATTTGTTTGTGTATCTTCGTGAAAAGACTAGATCAGCATTGTGTCAGGGAGTGTTTTTACTGTGGTTTGTGTGTTGGCTTGGAGCCCCATTTCTTGTAATGCGACGGGTCACTGGAAGATGAGTGAAGGGACACACATGCAACAGACGTAGTTCCTTGCGTTTGGAATACCGGCAGATTTAACATTCAATTTACCATTTGGTGGTGTTGATGTTGATGTTATTGTGGGATGCGTCCTTTGGCCTTTGCTGGTAGTGTTTTCTGGATTGTGCGTGTAGTGCCAGGTAGATGTGTAAAGATGCAGTCACTACGTGTGCAGAGCCTGAAACGTATGGAATAACGGCATATGTTCGGGTTACTTGTTAGTGTCGTGGGGGACGCATTCTGCTCCATAGTTTCTTTTTAGGTTTTTTATCCTATAGTAGAATTGAGGTTGCGATGTGGGGGAGGAAAACAGTGGTTTATATTTATTATTTGTGGTGGTAAAAGACGATGGAGGCAGCGTTGGTGATGACGACGATATCGAGGTATTTCAAAATAACCCTGAATTAGCTTGAAGGAAACCGTGGCTTGTTTTAGCTTGCTGCAAATCTGCGTAACAAATCGCGTGTTGAGTATTTGTGCTTATGACACGAAGTGTTGTTTATGTTTTCTGCTTGGGAGAGAGAAAACCATGAGCTTAATGGGAGGTCAATTTCATTAACAGACCAATATCGTTTGTCGTAAGACTGCTGGTTCGTCGTCATGGTTTATATTATCACTTTCAGATATATGTATATATATTCTTTCTGATGTATGTGACGCTTTGATTATCTGATGGTATTAAAGGAGAGTATATGTAGATATATACTCTCTTATGGGTGTTAGCTTCAAATTATTTGGTTGTTTGTTTAGGGTTGTTTCAGATATATGAATAAACTGTTAATTATGTGTAAGAGGCTTTGATTACCTGAAGATATCAAAATGTATAACAGAAGTGTGTATATAGATAGATTCTCTTGTATGAGTGTGAAGTTTTGGTTATTTGCAAATGGTACTTACGAGTTTGTATGCAACCACTTCGTTACAAATAATATATATGTAAACGGTCAGTTTGGTTTTGGCTTTGACATTGTAGCTATATAGCTTGCTACTGACTTTGCCAGAGGGAAGCAAAACACATGTGTACATTTCAAGAGTTGCCTCATATATATATATATATATGTATATATATATATATATATATAT
>NC_068981.1:50636722-50637961 GCF_001194135.2 Octopus bimaculoides | reverse complement strand
ATATATATATATATATATGTTTGTTCTTAAGGATTTATATATATATATATATATATAGCTATATGTATTTGCGTATCCACCTGTGTATATATGGGCACAGATGTATATGTGTATATATACATGTATATATATATGTAAATATATGTATGTGTATATATGTATCTGTATATATGTGTATATGTATGAGAACGTATATATATGTGTGTGTGTGTGTGTGTGTGTGTGTGTGTATGTATATCTTTTATGTTTGTCATCTTAATCTATATAATAATGTAGAATTTAGAAAATCAATATGTTAGTGGATTAATTCAGAATATTTAAGATCTTTATTGTGCAAATACTTGTATCTAATGTAAAATACATCATTATATTAATGATGTAATATTAATTACAAATCACAAATAAGATATCTTCATTATAATAAATAATTGTATTTATATATACATTCATTTAAATTATTACTTGATGATAATAATAAAAATATAATAATGATAATAATAAATGAATTGTTTTATTTGAATTACTAAATAAACTTAACTTAATATTGTTGTCGTATGTTATTAAAATAGCCAAAGATTATCTTCGACTTAAACGAATTTGAATTAATATTGTTTGAGATATATAGAAATATATTTAGATAGTTGTAGATTCTATTTACTTAATTATCTTGTCCGTATTAATATTGTTGCTTTTTTTTTTAATTGTACTTTTTACGTAGTTGAAAAGTTAACGTTCACGCTCCAAATCATAGGTATTTGAATGTTTTGCAATCTGGCCGTCTGTCACATGAAGTTTCGTATGTCTTTTGGACGATTGCACCGAAGAGATTTATATAAATGGATATCAATTGTTTATAAATCAAATAATGCATGTAAGTCGAAACAAATTGTTGACTTTTTGGGTTATTCTATAATATTTTTATGTTACCTTATATTATGTTATAAATAAATTATTTGATTGTCAATTAAATCTCTCTATTTAATTTTTTTTATGTATGTATTTATATATATATGTATGCATGTATGTATCAAGATGGGAAGGATAACTTCCCTTGGCAAAAATAGACAGGACACAGATATGTGTCGATAAGCCAGCTGGAGGAGATGTTCTCCTGGGGCTAAAAGCAACAGTAACATCCACCCTTAGGGGTCAGCCACATTTAAATGGCAAATATACTTCACTTTATCGTGCAGTTACTGTTAACACCTCGTTCAGAGATTTAACATATATATATATATA
>NC_068981.1:50634046-50636501 GCF_001194135.2 Octopus bimaculoides | reverse complement strand
TATATATATATATATTGAAAAGTGGGAGTGGGAGAAGAAACACACTTCTTCATCACCATTCAAACATGCTTTCTAACCTGCCGCTGGACCGATAGCGGCAAATTATATATAGATATATAAAGACAAACAGAGGGTGAAAGAGCAGTTAAAGACAATTCCATCCGTGTTGAAAGGCCGTTGTTTTTTCAATGTGTGTGTGTGTGTACGTGTGTGTGTGTGTGTGTGTGTGTGTATCTATACAGAAATATGTGGTTCATGCGCGTTTATAAATTCTCTCTATTCCATTTTAGTATATGTATATATGTATATATGCATACATGTATATATGTATTCAACTGTGTGCGTCTAATTTTATATGCAGTTTTTGTGTTATTATTTGTATACTACTGCACACACATGCATACGCACTCACACATACACAGAGTCATACACGTACATACACAAACACAGATACTCAAATACAAGTATTATATACATATATGCGTATGTACATAATTTTTCGCTTGTGTTATTTCTTTACTACGCACAAGGGGCTACACACAGAGGAGACAAACAAGGACAGACAAACGGATTAAATCGATTATATCGACCCCAGTGCGTAACTGGTACTTATTTAATCAACCCCGAAAGGATGAAAGGCAAAGTCGACCTCGGCGGAATTTGAACTCAGAACGTAGCGGGCAGACGAAATACCGCTAATCATTTCGCCCGGTGTGCTAACGGTTCTGCCAGCTTGTGTATATGCATATCCACACTGCTCTTGGCAGGGCACGATCTGTGGACCGTGCTTCTGCTCTTTTACCTCGCACCCGCCCCGCCGTTGCCCATCTTCCGTTTCCCTCACCTACCACCACTCTACGCTTCCCTCCAGTGCACCATTCTCCGAGTCTCCCTGCGATTCCTGTCCGACTCCTGCACCACGCACTTCCTTCCCCGCCTCCTTCAAGCGATCTCATAACCTGGTTCACAGTTGGTTCCCTAACCCCACACCCTAACTTAGTTACTTCTTCTGCTTTCTCACACACTGCCGCACACCCAATCCAACACCACGATCCTCAAAAGCACACTTCATTGTGACTATCACATCAACGACTCCTTTACCAGCACTTCTAGTCATGTCAATTACTGCATCCCTTGCTCTATCTGTCCTCTCTACATTGGGAAAATGGGACGCCGCTTGGCTGACCAGTTTGCAGCGTACATTCCAGATATCAGACTCGGCAATGACGCCCCGGTCTTGCGCCATTTCCGCTCTACCCGTAATTCGCTACAACATCTCTCTGTGTTCCAACTATCTTTGCACAGAGGCGATCCAGTATTCTGCTTTCGTTGTGAACAGGAACTAATCTTCACTCTTCGCTTCTTTGTGCGACATGTGCTCAACTCACTTCCTATCTTCATCTGACACTAACCTCACCTCATCTTTTCATTTGATACCAGCCTCACACACTAGCAATGACCACTTACAACGCCACACAAAATTATCCACATCCCCACGACCAATTTTCAAGACCACTATATGAGCAGCCAGACACACTGTTTAACTCTGTACAGACATTACACACCATCATGCACACTGCCACACTCACACAAGCACATAATACCTGAACACAGACAACATACACTCCTACACCCACACAAGCACATAATAACTGAACAGAGGTTGTATATGCATAGAAACGCAGCAGGTATTAACACACGCAACATACATGGACAAGGATAACTTTCGCCCATATATATACACCATGCTCATGCACACTGTTTGATCACAGACACACACACACACACACACACACATACACACACATGTCCACAGACCGCGTGAAAAAGCACACATCAACTGATACACACAACACACATACACACGTCAGAGTTACTCATACTTACTCACGCATACACACTTACACACTCACACACTCACACACGCATTCTCACATACACACACATCCAAACACGCGCACCTCTTGTTGTGATCACTAGCACTTTATTATCTCCCTCACATTCAGCCTCATTTTGTATTATTATTATTTTCTCCTTTTCTTCCAACGGCTTTTTTCGAGTCATTCGCCATGTTGGACCGCTGAAATCTACAAGGTTTTTTTGTTTTTTTTTTACCATTATCTCTCTGTTTATTTTCCAGAGCGTCAAACTAATACACTTGCTTGTTGTTCGTATACCTGTCTTCGTCTGTGCTTTTTCTATAAATTTCAAATGTACATACACATAAGTTCATATAGGCAGGTATACATACGCGTATATATATATATGTGTGTATATATATACATACATATTTATTTAATAACTCTATAGTCTTAATCATTTGTAATCATATACGTGTGCGTGTGTTTGTGTGTGTTTGTGTGTGTGAAAATATATTGAAATATATTGAGTTGAGTTGAATATAGACATGTAAAACAAAGTAGAAAAATTCATATACAGAAACACCCATCTTTTC
>NC_068981.1:50632639-50633637 GCF_001194135.2 Octopus bimaculoides | reverse complement strand
ATATATATATATATATATATATATATATATATATATATATATATATACATGTGAGTATGTATGAATGCATGTATGTATATAGCTATATCTATATCTTGCTCTCTCTGTATATATACATACATATTTATTTAATAACTCTATAGTCTTAATCATTTGTAATCATATACGTGTGCGTGTGTTTGTGTGTGTTTGTGTGTGTGAAAATATATTGAAATATATTGAGTTGAGTTGAATATAGACATGTAAAACAAAGTAGAAAAATTCATATACAGAAACACCCATCTTTTCCCATACCTCCTATGTATCGATATTCATATACGAGTATAAACATACAAACCTATTCGTTCTGTATGTACAAAAGTGCAGAGTGTTTCTGAAATACCGTAATAGTTTGTTAAACACTCATCATTATATAAAATAACCATTATTAAGAGAAATATAAGGAATATTTATAATGATTTATGAATGGATTTAAACATATATATTTAAGGAGATACAAAGGAATAATTTTCACTCTGTTATTTCAGAAATATATTCCTTGTATTAACAGAAATATTATAGTGTCTTACATTATGTCAAATTCAATTTGACTTTTTTTTTGTTTTGTTGCTTCTCTATCTCAGCATTTTCCTAAATAATATTCACTATTTCGTGAAAGGAAACACAAATCATAAAACCGGTTTGATTTTATTTTGAATGTTCCAACGTTTACTAAAGTAATTTATTAAATAACAGTGGATTTATTATCTAGCATAAGACGCAGGTATGTGTGAGTGAATACTATTTCTTACAATGATTAATATTCTGATTACGATTTGGCAAAATCTGCATACAAATTCTTCAATATACATATGTGCATATACGCACACATTTAACGACGAAGAGCTAGGATCGAAACGTCAAGCCATCTCTTTTTATGGAGCGTCCGTTAATCTTATTCCTTTATTTGAATTGATCGTCTATTTAAATTGACTATATATATATATATATATATATAT
>NC_068981.1:50629976-50632600 GCF_001194135.2 Octopus bimaculoides | reverse complement strand
TGTGTGTGTGTGTGTGTATACGCAAATTCAAACATATCTACGGCGAATAAACAAAGCATGATCTTTCGTCTTTAAATTAAGAATTTTTTTTAGATTTCCCTTACGTTTCTGCCGGGTCATTATTAGCCTTATTAAATTCAGTAGTGCATTAATCATTTAAATTAATCTGTTTGCTATCACCAGGTTCAAATAGTTGTAAAATGGGTTGTTTTCGTGTTTTGAGTTTCAAACAATCATGGAGATATTGGTAATAGTTTTAACGCATAATTTTTTTAAAAAAGTCTTCAACGGCTGAATCCAATAAAATCTTGTTTGCAATTTCATATGTGCTCTTCCTTTGAATTAATTTTGTTTGATGCTTTGCTTTTATTGAAATTCTATATAGAATTGTGGTGCCATCAACTATTTTCTCTTTATCTTCTTTATTATGCCTTGCTGTGTGCCATGATTGCATCTTGTAATTGTACTGGAATTGATATATTTATTAAGTATCCTCATGTTAAAAGTTTTGCGGTCTTATAACGTACTATACAAATTATCTATAGATTTTTCACAAAAATTGAGTATTACAATGATTGTAAATAATTCATCGGTAAATTATGTGTATGAATAAAAAAAAAAGGTGGACTGTTGTATATACATTTCGACTAATTCTTTCGTCTTCCTCATTAGCTGTGCATAATCGTGTTTAATATCTTCATATACATTGCTTGGCACCACACAATTTTAGCGGTTAAAACATGTGGATAGATTAGTTGTTAGAATAACGTTCCTTGATTTGTTAATCTGCGTTTCTGTGTTAATAACAATGTTTCCCATCCTGTCATTTTTTGTGATAACTTTTAATGAATACGTGGGTAGGTTTGCTATATGTATTATGCGTTGTATATTCTTTTTATTATTTTATTCAATAAGGACAGTACGGTATTACAATTTACGTTAGGTGTAGTGTGGGTACATTTTACTGGAGTTTATGTGTGACATATCACAGTGACTAATTTTTCATATGGATTCTTCTGTGCTGCTTTCTACTAGTATATGGTTGTATCCCTTAATTGGTATTTGTTTTCAAATTAGAGTTTCCATATTTAAACCTTCGTTGATTCATGAATTGCATGGAAAGAGGGTATTTGACTTGCAAAATTTAACTTGCAATATCCGTTAATTAATATTTGCTTTTCAAGTAGGGTTTTCATATTAATCGAAGAGGGTATTTGACTTACAATATTTTATATGTAAGAGGATATTCATGATTTGCGTAACTCTAAATGTATTTGTTCTCATTTTAAGGTATACAGAACAACTGTAAATGCCATTCGTTATTCTCCACTTTATATCCTTGAAAGATGTATTGATAATTGCTAAACTATATTAGACCTGAATGAAACCGTGTTTATTTTTTAATCTTCCTTATGATAGGTAGGCAGGCATGTTGATATATTTCTTATGAAATTACAAATAAAGTGACTGTGAAGCGAGGATCAAACTATTTAGGGATGGTGAAGCATAATTTCACTTATTATTGCTAAGTTTCACATTTGCTACCTAGCTTTGTGCCTTAAAGTTTTTTTCTGAAGCCTTCAAAATGTATGTGAGTGTGAGTGTGTGTGTGTGTGTGTGTGTGTGACACATGACGTAATCACTGATTGCCAGAACGACATATGCATATTTGCCGTTGTTGAGGTTTCTCCACGTTAAAAGAAATCAAATAAGCTTGCCTGAATTATTTAGGAATAGTTTATAAACTCTATACTGCTATGTTTATGCGTTTCATGAACAAAATGTAATTTCAATAATGCAATGGAAGCCGCTCTAATTTAAAAACTCTATCAGTATAACAAATAGAATATATGCGTGGCACACACATGCACAAAATAACAAACCCACATACATTTAAACACGTACATACACATACACACATGTATGCACGTACACACATGTACTACTCCCACATACATACCTATACGAATTAATTAAGAAACGACTGAAAATGCACCCTGACTTGGCGTTTCGTTTATTTAATAGGAAAATGAATGAACATTTCGAAGGCGTAGAATATGTCCACCTAATCAGATGTAAAGAAACCATCTGCAGTGAATTTAAAACATTTAAAAATATGATTTTGGTCATATTATTTAGCCAACAATGGAACCACGTGTTAAAAAGCTAAATAGTCAATAATGTCGTTAGAATTGCTGCACGTCATGTAATTTACAATTGTACCTAAGCCGCCTTGTCCAAGTTAGGTTTGTATTTTCAGGTGCTCGGCGGCAATTCCAATGGTACATAATTTTCTAATCTAGGCAGAAGACCCGAAAATTTGGGGGAGGGGACTAGTCGATTAGATTGACCCCAGCACGTAGCCGGTAATTAATTTATCGACCGCGAAAGGATAAAAGGCAAAGTCGACCTCGGCAGAATATGAACTCAGAACGTAATGACAAACGAAATACCGCTAAGCATTTCGCCCGGCGTGCTAACGTTTCTGCCACCTCACAGCCTTACTGTCTCTGAAATGTTGGACTTTACGCAGTGCCGAGTAACCAGTTCCAAAATCTCTGTACCTTCCAATGTATAATGAACGAAATTCTGTCACATGTCTGATGAAGTAAATATATGATGTA
>NC_068981.1:50625600-50629714 GCF_001194135.2 Octopus bimaculoides | reverse complement strand
CAAAGACGGATGATTGAAACCAGTGAAACAGTAGAAAAATATATAATAGAAATAAGCATATTCCATATAATTAGCCAGAAAGAAGCTCCTATAAAATCGTGGTTTCGTGAGTAAGTGAATATTAACTAATATTTACTATATTATGAATTTAGATTTAATGCATACAATGGTTTCTTTGTGACGCTTATACGTTTAAATTGTAATCGCATGTTTATTATATTAAGGCAAGACAGTTTTCCTTTTTCAATTCAGTTATTTCTTTACATTATATATTTATTTAACGTCTGCGAAATTGTTGTTGCGTTAAGAGATAATTGAACTGCAGTTCTCAATTCAAATATAATGTTAAAAGTGTCGTTTATAGGTAGTTTGCTCCCCTTAATCAGTGGAAGTAATGTATTATTCAGTTTGTGTAGAGAGTCATTCGGTTCACATTTATGTTAGTGAGGGAATTTATACCTGGAACTACTAATCTACAATAATATTCAAGACTGTATGAAGAATATTTTATCATTTCTCTTTTACTTCTTTCAGGTATTAGACTCCTGTCATGCTGGGGCACCACCTTGAAGTATTTTCGAATTTATCGACCCCAATTGTTGTAAAAAGCCTGGCACTTATGCTATCGTTGACATTTGCCGAACTGCTATGTCACGGGGATGTAAACACATCAGCACTTATTGTCAGGCACAAAGACTCTCTCTCTCTCTCTCTCTCTCACACACACACACACAGACACTCACGTAAAAATATGTATGTGTGTATATAAATATATATAAACTGGAATCTTTCAGTTTCCATCAACTAAGTCCACTTACTGTACTTGCCCAGAATATCAAGCTGTTGGGCTCAACCTTCACTCATGTGATTGGGAAGTACGCTTCTTTATTTCATAAAATTTTGCCATAAAGGCATTAGAAAGATAGAAGCAGGAAGCAAGTTCGGGCTGGACAACAACGCAAACTAAATGAATGATGAGCAAAATAATGATATTGATGAGAGAAGCAATTGACGCCCGCCGATCGATGCTTTTCGAGAACATTGTTCTTTTTCGTCTTTCATAAACACAATTGAAGCTATAAACCTCTCACTATAGTTAATCAGGACCCAAGGTCCTTTCAAATGAGGCACAACGCCTCTTACGTTTTCCACTAATGGACTTCACGTCCTTACAAAATGAGGCACTAAGCCTCTTACCTTTTTTCAACTCGGAGCTTTCATGCCCTAATAAGCTCATTGCTTCATTCGAGCACCTGGATGGTACCAAGTCGGACCAATTTAGCATAAATTTAAATATATTCTCGGGGAAAGAGTTCATTATCCTGCACAAGTCAGTTTCCCCTATGACCTGCGCAGCCACCGGCGGAGGCCAATCAGGGTCCTCAGTACAGGATAGAATCCTTTCCCTCCGGCATTTTCTTGTTAACGTCTTCACGAAGTTCTCCAAAGTCCTTCCCTTTTGAAAGTGGATTACAAATTCCTCGTCCGCCGCATAGGAAGGAGTCACAGTTTCTTCCGTCTGTGGCACAATTCACACCGGTGTTTCGGGATATGCCGGCAGTGTGTTACTAACCGCTGGCAATGTCCCGTTTTTCTTTTTCTTTTTCTTTTTTTTCCTTGAGCCCCGGGAAGGTGGAGTTCTTTCGTTTTGTTCGGAAGATTCTCCTTCTCTCCCGCAGCCTTCGGAACCTTCGGTGGGCAACCATTGTTGCGCACCTTCTTCCTTTTACGGCCCTTTTATGAGGAGGTTTCCACCTCGTCAACTGTCTCCACATCTCCCTCAAGAGGAGGAAGGGGTTCTTCCACAACCAACTGTTCCAGGACCCTACTCTGGTCCTGGGGACTGTTCTTCTTGATGTGGCCGGGTTCCAGGCACAGGTGACACCGGGGGGGGGGGTCCCTCAAGAATCACCGGATTGCTAGAACCGACCTTCTCAAGAAGGTAGTGTTTGTGGATGTAAAAGATATGAGGAGGGGTGTTTTCCCTGTGTTGGTCTTCCTTCATTATTGCGCTAATTGTGACGAGTTGATATTCACGCGACTGATGAGTAGGGTCTATTCTACGAGAAGATGAATATCTGAATATCAATTATTCAATTTGATGTCATACTGGACTTTTCTTGAGTCGTTGGTCATCCATGTCATCGCTGTGAATGTAAATATCGGGTGTCATCAATGTCACAAACTAGCGTCGGATGTCACCAATGTCTCTATGGTGGCTTGCGTAATAAATGAAAATATATTTTGTTGGCTGAGTGAATATTAATTAAAGTAAAACATGAATATTTAAATGAAATTCTTATTGCTAAATACAAGGATAATTGCTATCGGCCACTTGCTATTAACAACATTTAAAATTGCGTATTGGGAATGGAGAGAAAATCTGCACTGTGACAGTATGCTTTTCGTATGAAATATTTTGTAAATGTTCAGAACGAGTCTTACTGAAAATGTGGCGTTTTCAGCGCAAGTGTCTGGAACCGCCAGTGTGTCAAGAATGGAGGCGCACGTTGCTCAGCATATTTCATCATTCTGAAATTAAGAAGCATCGAAGCGGCCTTGTGTAGGGTACAAGAACGTTCAAGAAAACAACATCACGCTATAGCATCGCGCTGATTGTTTCTCTAGTAGACCGAACATCCTGCAGCTTGCTCATAGTTTCTGAATGGTTATCAAGCTTTTGGTGTCTGGAAACACCACTACAATATTGGTTTTTGATTTTCTCACCATTTTTTGTGTTGATAGGAAGGAATTACAGAAAATGATTGCATAAATTTTCGACTTTTACTTTCGTCTTATTTGTATGACTTCATTGAAATGTTTTCATAAATATTTTATACACGAAATTGATTGATTGACAGCATGTGTGTAATGTTTAAGGTTATTATTTTGACATAGAATGCTGCTTGAATATTGTTGCTGTTGATGTAGATGTTTACTCTATATAATGTTTTAGTCTTAGTTATAAGAGTTCTTTTGGATACAAACATTTATCAGTTTCTTATTTTAAAATGGTGTAATGCTGATCTTATTATTTCCTGAGTTGTTTCACGCTGAGTGAAACATGTCTATTGAGAATAATTTCTTCAATTAAGAGGCATATGAAACTTACGTACGTATCACTTTCATCCTAACTAAGCAATTAGAAGAGGAAATTGTAGTCTTGCTGCTACTTAAAATAATGATCGGTTTCAGCAGGTGATATATAATTATAGCACATTGATTTGATACGCTGCCTGTAACAGTATACAAACTAACCTTACTTATTATCCATCAATGTATTACTTTCAGTCTAACTCAGATTATAATTACTTACGTTATGTATCTCGAAAAAATAATAGTTAAAGGTTTAATTTAGAGTAATTTAGCTCTCAAATTTGAGATAAAACTTTACACAGCACTGTACAAATATTCGCACTCTATCACTCTGTAATTTCCTTTCCATTTTATTCTTGTGAATAAGAATTCTTGAAATGGTAATAAAGCATATAAAACTAAAACGAATAACTTTGCATATGCATATACCCCCTTATATTCAGAATTATGAAACCTTCTGATATCGACATTATTTTCATTTATCAGTAGATTATAAAATATGTCATATTTGGACAATATTCCATCAAAACTGAAATCGATATTGTCCTTAGTCGCATAAAGTCTGTATTCGCCCATTCAATAAATATTTAGTGCACACATTCAATAAAAGATTTTAAAATATTTCCAGTCCTGAAGTGAGGAAATGTGTTTTATATTCAGTAGCAGTTACAACACTGTTTGCTGAGTATTTTATTAAATCAATCTTTAGAATATCTGTACTTGATTAGGAACTATAATGTGAGGCTTCGAGTGCACCGGAAATGAAAAGATTCACTTTATTATGTACGTAACATGTAGTAATGTTAATAGTATTCTACATTATCCAACACTGTGAAAACAAAATGATGCATAAACTCAAATGAGTTGAGTTCTGAAATTTACAGGATGATTATGAAAGAACTCGTAATATATCTTGAAGGCGGTAATGTGTTCATATACATATATATACATACATACATACATACATACATACATACATACATACATACATATATATATATATATATATACATTCATA
>NC_068981.1:50622764-50625590 GCF_001194135.2 Octopus bimaculoides | reverse complement strand
ATATATATATATATATATATATACACACATATGTTGGTGTGTCTGTCTGTCTGTGTCTCTATCTATCTCTTGGTGAATGTTACGCACGTTTCTTCATTTAAGATGACAACATAATTCAAGTTTATGGTGACTCGGCATCCACCTGAGGGTATGATATTGAATATAATGTACAGGATATTATGAGATTTCCTCAAAAAATGTAACACACTTTCAAGCGACAAACCCAAACGCGATTTTAGATCTCAACATACACTGAAAGAACATTTTAAGATTATACATATAGCAATATCATGTGATAGTAAGGTGAATCACGAAGATATTGAGATAATTGACAGCTATCAGGTCCGAGCCATAGAGATGATGTGATTGCTTAGTACAAAGATGACAATTGTTCCTGTGTTAATTAAGAAGCTCAATAAAACACCCAGTCTGATATCGAAGAAGCTGAAGGATATTGGTATTGAAAGACATATTGTTGATGTATAGCAAATTGCTAACTTGCATTTGTTAAGAATCCTAAGTTTAAGATATGAATACGCTTGTCGCTAATCCACAGCATAAAATACAATTTCATTAAATTCAAATAGTATATTGTTTGCATAACATCATCATCATCATCATCATCATCATCATCATCATCATCATCATCATCATCATCATCATCATCCTCAATCATCATCATAATCATCACCACCATCATCATCATCATCATCACCACCATCATCATCATCAGCAGCAGCAGCAGCAGTAGCAACAGCAACAACAATGAATGAATTTATTTATTTGCCTTAGGCGTTCAGAGTTGAGGAGCAAGTTAGAAGTTAGGTTACAACTACAAGAAATCGAGAAACCCCGCACAACTAAGATGAAAGGTGTACGGAGTTCCTCGAAGATTTGACAGCCACGTCCAGTTTTTATTCTGGAGCGACCCACGTCACCATTTTCCACATTCACACGCAGTTTGTCAAACGCATTAAAGAACATTTCTCTCTTTACCTTCACTATTTTTTCCAAGGACTGATCACACCGACCAGCTCTTATCTAATGATTACTAATGTAAAAATTTCTCATCCCCTCAGACCGAGCGCTAGTGAGAACTCTGCATTTAAACCATGAAATTGTGAGTTGACACCAAGTGAATTTAAGTTTCTTTTATGACGAGGAGAATTCTTTTACGTTGTATGACAATCCTAAATTTTATGAGTATAATGCCAGATAAAATGAATTAATACCACCACATTTTTATTGACACAAGATATTTACTTGAATGTCTCAACGGTCCAAAGTGGACAGAATCGCTTACAAAATAAAATCGACCTGCTACCATATGCTGCTCTATTGTAAATTTGATAAGCATTTAATCAATGACCTTCATGCATGACGCTGTTACTACGAATCGAAATAGTAGTTTGATCCAAGCAAACTACTGTGAAATTACTTACGATTTTGTCCATGTAAAACTTTTAAGTTCGATCATATTTCCATGTTCACTATGGTGAGACTCTTATCACATTCATCTCGTGTATAATATTCAAGGGGTTCGAATTGCGTTTACGATTTTTCGAACACAATTATTTGAAACAATGTACGCTTGACATTTAATGTGAAAATCTAACAGGAAGGCAATGTTCACCTAGGAAGTTTTTCAACTCAAAGAGAGGTGACACAAATGTAACGATACCTGTTCCCTACGCTCTAAAAGGCGTCTCAATGAACCGCTTAAACTATATATGTTTGATAAGAACTGTTGGGAGAGACAATCATAATTTGCTGTTCTCATCTTGTTCTAACATATTCTAGTAAAAGGTGAACGCATATTTCATTGACATCGGACGTATTTGATTTTTATTATATACACTTAAGATTTTTGTGGAAAGTATCCCACTACATTGTGGAATTTGTGTCTATTTTCGTGCGATATTGTTTCATAAAGTATCTCTCCGGTAACAGAGGTAATTTTTTCCCATAGTATCTTTAAATATCCAAATGATATGTTATAATGGAGTTTATCAGCCCTAACCATGAATTTCAATGAATCCTATTGATTTACATGACATAATAATTTATAGAAGTAGTTAAATCATTTATGATGGATATGAACAAGAACTATCTGTATAAATTTGGCTACTTATGTCGAGTTCTAAAATTGGACAATTTCCAATCCGACAAGTAATGTCAGCTGATATTCAAATTGAATGAATAGTAAATTGAATTTTGCAGATTAAGACTAACTATTTCCAGGTTAGGAACGGAATCTGTAAATAGAATTAACCGATCGAATAAAAAAAATAATGGGTAGTTGCGGTGAAAGTTTTATCTAAGTGAAGGGAAATTAATATGGATTCAGTAAATAGTTTTCTCAAAAATATTTGTAAATTACAAACAGCACAAGGGAAATAATTTTTAACAATAAAAAACAAACTTCAGAACAAACGCCATTACCTCACACTCTGGGAAGATTAACACGAGATTGTTCTAACAACGCTCAAAGAAACCTTCTTTTTACAAAAGGTCTAGATATTTGAATGTGCGATAGAAGAAATATTGCAAATCTATCTATCTATCTATCTATCTATCTATCTATCTATCTATCTATCTATCTATCCTTCCATTAATCTATACTGATCGACAGAAAAACTGACAGATATATAGATATATAGATAGACAGATAGATAGGTAGATAGATAGATAGATAGATAGATAGATAGATAGATAGATAGATAGATAGATAGATATGTTTCTTTATTAGCCACACAGGGCTCAACATAGAAGGGACAAAATTCAAATGTAGAGTTTTTCTTTTCGAGGGGGGCGAAAACAAAGCAG
>NC_068981.1:50612859-50614353 GCF_001194135.2 Octopus bimaculoides | reverse complement strand
CTGCATCCGGGCATTTATTATTACTATTATTATCAATATCTTTATTATTATTATTATTATTATTATTATTATTATTATTATTATTATTATTATTATTATTATTATTATTATTATTGTTGTTGTTGTTGTTGTTGTTAAAGCGCGAGCTGGCAGAATCGTTAGCACGCCGGGCAAAATGATTAGCGTTATTTTGTCTGCCACTACGTTCTGCTTTCAAATTCCACAGAGGTCAACTTTGCCTGTTATCATTTCGGGGTCGATAAATTAAGAAGCAGTAAAATACTGGGGTGGATGTAATTGACTAGTTCCCTGCAGTCAAATTTCAGGTGTTGTGCCTTTAGCAGAAAGGATTATTATTATTATTATTATTATTATTGTTAAAGCGGCGAGATGGCAGAAATGTTAGCACTCCCGGTGAATTGCTTTGCTTAGCAATATTTCGTCTGCCGATGTCGACATTGTCTTTCATCATTCGGTGTCGATAAATTAAGTATCAATGAAACACTGGAGTCATTGTAATCGACTAGTCCCCTCCCGCAAAATTTCAGGTTTTGTGCCTATAGTAGAAAGGATCATCATCATCATCATTATCATCGTCATCATCACCATCATCATCATCCTTATTTTTATTATTTCTGCAGAGCTCCTCATGGTTCGTTTTTGCCACATTGTCATGGCGTCTTTTGTATTCGTTTAGCGCCAATTTCGGGCATTCGCTATCGATGAGCCACATCGATTCACTCCTCTCACCACACATTCTGCATTTGTCTCCAAATCTTTTGTAACATTATTATTATTATTATTATTATTATTATTATTATTATTATTATTATTATTATTAGTAGTAGTAGTAGTAATAGTAGTAGTGTGACAGAGCAGTGCATGTTATCAAAGTGACCCTGGGGTACTGATATAGGAGTCCCAATATAGCTATATTTTCTACCCGTCTGATAAGGGTACACATGGATTATGAATCACAACCATATGCCCGCGACATGGTGATCGCATATCACGATGAACAGCACATCAACTTGCAGGTGGGCACCAGTTAGAATGTTCTTCAGATTGAGTAGCCCATCCTGCTTAAAAGGTCATTGAAAAAGGTTTGTTTCAATGACGATGAACAAAACACCCATGTTTCCAGAAGTGAATTATTCAAAACTCAAAGAATTCCTTTCAATACGTGGCTATAATTAAAACGGCAGTATGCACGTCGAACGATTCGCAAAGGCACACGCAATCAAAATATAGCCTTGATCAAACGGTAAGATATTTTAAATTCAATAGCGCAACGGAAACACATGGCAATCAGGATACCTCACATTTCTTACCCAATAATTTAATTATCAGCCAAAGGATGTACCAATTCACATAATACGTAGTCTATACAACATAAAAATGCATATAATCAACACCACAAAGAACAAACAAACAAGCATACCAACAAAACAGGATGTAGCAGTAGATGGAGGCGTCACTGTGTGGTAAGAATTT
>NC_068981.1:50594273-50612849 GCF_001194135.2 Octopus bimaculoides | reverse complement strand
GCGCGCGCGCGCGTTTGTGTGTGTGTGTGCGTGTGTGTGTATGTGTGTGTGTGTGCGTGTGTGTGTCTGTGTGTGTCTCTGTGTGTCTGTGTGTCTGTGATGTCTCCTCCTCCATCACTTGGTTTTGATGTGATTATGTTCCCGATAAATTAGCGGCTTCGGCAAGAGAGATCGACAAAATTAGTACCAGGCCTTTCAGAAATACGTACTAGGGTCGATAAATTTGACTAAAAATTCTTCAAGGCACAGCATGGCCGCAGTAAAACGACTGAAACAAGTAAAAGATAAAAGAAAGTGTCTTCATCGTAAAACAATACTTCACAGAACTCAGGAACATGGTTGTTGCAGCAGATACAAACGAGAATCTTGCATAAACATTTCGAAAACATTACTAATTCTTTAGTATCGAACGAGGTCACAATTTTTGAGTAAATGATGGATCGATTAAATCAGTCCTAGCACTTGGTGACATTTTGACTTATAGACATCAAACACGAACTTGACCCTCATAATATTAGAACGTAGAAAGCGGAGTAAAATACACCCATCTCATATTATTTTTCTCTTAAACTTTAAAGATTCCACACATCTACAGCCATAAAAATGACGATGCCGCAGCTGTAGAAGATGATGACAATGACGACGACGACAACGATGATGATGATGATGTTAATGATAATAATAATAATAATAATAATAATAATAATAATTGTACATTGCTACATGAAATTAATATTTGTTAAGAAGCAAGAAGGCGGCTAAGACGAAGAAGGAGAAGGAAAATAAATAGCGGCTGAGAAAAAATCAAAAGCAAATTAACAAGAACTGAATTCTTGAAGTTGCATACTAGCACCGAAACCCTAGAATTATATTTGAAGCAACCATTCAAATGCTGAAGTCTAGATGAAACTGATAACTTCCAATCAATAGAAATAAGAAACAAAATGAGAAAATATTACGAGAGAAGTAATGGACAAATATTAAAGCAAGAAGGCCATGGTAGAAATAAATTATGAATAAACTATCTACCCCAGTTATAAACCTGAATTTTAACTGAAGCCGGATGAGAAATGGAGAATTAAGGCAGCCAAAACAAATGAAAATGAGTAACCCCTTTCTGAACCAACAGCCCAAGTATAATATAAATTAACATTCCTTGCACGCAATCAGAAAGGCATCAGATGCAGAGATGAAGTTCAAATTTCCAAGAATTCTTTACTACTTTAAAAAAACAAAAAAGAATTGACAGTTTAGGAAGACAATGTACAAATCAGTTTAATAAGAGAAAATGAAAAGCAAAATTTTTAGGAGTCGCTGTGTGGTAAGTAGCTTGCTTACCAACCACATGGTTCCGGGTTCAGTCCCACTGCGTGGCATCTTAAGCAAGTGTCTTCTACAATAGCCTCGGGTGAACCAAAGCCTTGTGAGTGGATTTGGTAGACGGAAACTGAAAGAAGCCCGTCGTATATATGTATATATATATATATAAGTATGTGTGTCTGTGTTTGTCCGTCCACCATCGCTTGACAACCGATGGTGGTGTGTTTACGTCTCCGTAACTTAGCGGTTCGGCAAAAAGAAATCAATAGTATAAGTACTAGGCTTACAAAGAATATGTTTGTGTGTCTGTGTTTCTCCCCCCAACATCGCTTGACAACCGATGCTGGTGTGTTTACGACCCCGTAACTTAGTGGTTCGGCTGAAGAGACCGATAGAATAAGTACTAGGCTTACAAAGAATGAGTCCAGGGGTCGATAAACTCGATTAAAGGCGGTGCTCCAGCATGGCCACAGTCAAATGACTGAAACAAGTAAAAGAGTAAAAGAGTGTTATAAAGAAATATAAAAAAAACAAAAGTCAAATAATTAAATAAATAAATAAATAAAATGTAACTTCTTATTTATCAGGGTGCAGTACATTTTTGAAGATACAGAATTACACGGACGTAAACTATTTAGATGAACCACAAAATTAATAGCAATGCACACTACATACAAAAATTAGCAATATCGACAAAACAAATGTTGCATCCATACCATATTCCTAAATAATAGTCTCCATTAAATATAACCACATTAACATAAAATATACTGCAAGATATGTGAGCTTCCCAGGTAACTGTAGGAATATCGACTTTGCAAGACACAAAAATAAGACAGAAAACAGAGGGAATTGCACGCATTATGCCGCACTATACCGGGCTACGTTCATCCTGTAGACAAGATGCAATGGGCGTATAAAAGAGATTAACGTCTTAGAGTTACACAAAATATACATGTAGAATCGCTACACTTCAAGGATGAAGTCACAAACATTCAAACTAATTTTACTACTATCTGAGAGATAAGCAAACATCATAAAAATACTTCTTAGGCGAAGAAAAGTAATGCTATTTTATATGGAATTATGTCTTCTATGCACTACCAAGGAAATTCTATCAAGGCTTTCACCGCTAAACCAGACATCTTTATTTCCTTGTCACATCCTACGAATAAGAATGACGTCTCTTAAAAACGTAAGCGTCACACATAAAAAGGTGTCGAGAATAAATAGGGAAAAATGATTTATTTAGAAATTTATTGATTTCTCCCAATTAAGTTATGAGTTAAATTATTTCTATTTGTTGTATTTACTATTTGTTGCATTTATCATGAAAAAGACATTGGTGTTCCTGTCATTTCGGCAACTACGGTATACAAAAAGGGACGACAAGAATTACAAATATAATCTCAATGATTAGTTCAGTATTAAATGAACTAACTTTTGCATATGCCAATATGCTCGAACACACACACACACAGACACACACACACACACACACACACACACACACACACTGGCGTACACACACGCACACCCACCCACACACTGGCGTACACACACGCACACCCACCCATACACACACGGAAGCGCACATATATTCGAAATGTAGAGTGGGCAAATTTCAATATCATCGAAAACAAACTGGTACGCGTTGAAATTACAAATAATAACATCTAATAAATGCCAGTGTTCACTACTCAAATTTCACAAGTACGAAAATATAGGTCTCAATGGAGAATACATTCTCCATGCATTCTTGTCAACTTTGCTTTACCCTGTTCTCCAATTAGATGAGATATGAGACAGTATAAAATTTTCAGATGGAATAATTCTAATGAAAACCAGACTGAATTTGAGTGGTATGTATATGCTCAAACTGAAACAAATAAGCAGGAATTGAAATACAATACTGAAAATAAAAGCAAAACTAAAAGAAATCACGAACGGAAAACGAACAACAAAATTTGAAATATGTTGAAAGTGAAGTTAGATGTAAAGTGTGAAAAACAAAGTAAATATGTAAACGATAAAGCGATCTGAATCCTAGAGCGCAAAAACGAACACAAATATACTAAGAATGATTTTATAAGAAATATTTAAAAGCTGGAAATTCTAAGCACGGAAATCATGAACATGTCAATCCAGAATTGTTAATAATTAAATAACTAAAACCATAGATCTTTTTATAGATCAAGCAGCGTACGTTCCAAGTACGAAATTCAACAGTTAAATAGCAACCAGAACGTAAAACGCAAACCTGTCCATCACAGATTTAATGGAAACAAGCACGAACAGCAATATTACACAGGTTAACCAAAACGATGTATGCAGTAAGATCTTGCATTTGCTAAAGAAAGTGGGCATTTCCATTGATATTCTCATAACTCACAAACAACATGTAAATGATATATACAAAATGTGACAGAAAATGAAAGGAAATAAAAACAAACCATAACGAAATCAATGACAAAACGTCACATCACAAAAAATATTTGAAGAAAAACGCGTAGAAGCAAATACTCAACATATAAAAAATCAGTAAAAAACTCAGGAAACAACACCCGAAAGAATGTCCTTAAATATCAAATAACATGAGAGTCTAAAAAGAGGGATTGATCTTTGTGAAACACAAACCGTTGGACTTCAGCTCAGAAAACACACCTGAAATAATATTCCAAAGCACAAATAAACAAGTGAAAATTCTTTTTAGAAGAGACAAATCAATGAATCAAGTAATCGCATGACTTCAAAGATCATATACTGATCAGCATAATCATAATCAAAATTTGTATGAGAATGGCAGGTTTGGGTTTGAGATGAATAGATTACAGTAAGCTCTTAATGGTTCCATGAGAATTATTATTCGTGATTAAGTTGGTACCAACAATAAATATCTACAGAATGTTCTCAAAAAGTTTCCGCACAGCAATGCTGTGATTATGTGATTTTACTGTTCAACGAATATGTGAGCACATCAAACGCTCATTGGAGCCGAGCTATCTAATAGCATTCAGTTATAATGCAATGCTTCTTAGCGTTTTTTTTTTTTTGGAACACTTCTCCAATATTTTACGAATGCTGATGAATTCCTACCACGGAGTCGCACAAAATCTCTTATGGTGTTTAACATGTCCTCTGCCTAAATTTTCAATACACTCATTCATGCTAATTTCGATTCAGGTTTATCGCTGTTTTTGAGAGGTATGCTCTTTCAAGACCACATGAATATCAGTTACATTTCAGGAATTTAAGGGTTCAGCAATTACTAACAAAATGTCAGTTAATATGGAACGAAACGCAATCTATCAAACCTCTCTCTATCTAACACACACATATACACACAATCACATACAAAAAAGATCATTTACGCAATCTCTCAGCTAGTCAGGAAAAAGTTGCACGCCCATACTTGAACAATGGTTACAGTCCAAAACCTTTAGGATAACAAGTGGTTTATGAAACACGGCGAGAATATATTCAGCTGGTTCACAGGAAAGGGAGAATTACAAAACGTTATGACAACTCCATTGCAACAATAGACCTGGAATCCCGAATACTTTTTATCGAATACTTGTGTCTTATTTACCTTCATAACCTTAAAAAAACTCATTTGGTAATCCTGAACGTATTCTTAAACGCTTGAATTTGTCTATACATGTCAACTGAACAGATTTTTTTCAGGATGTACAAACTGTTCTTCCAACAAATTCAAATCTTGAGGTGTATATACATATCTTTTTAGGAAAAGCAACTTTTCATACATATAATTAATGCATTTCAAATGTTCATCCTATTATATTTCCTGCGTAAAATGAGATCCATGAAGTGCCACAAAATCCAATTGAAGGAAAATAGTAACAATCAACATAAAATATTGAATTTACACCTCAGTTCACACAAATAAAACAAAGAAAATCACAAAACAGCATGAGACGAATGCGTTCCTGTTTTCTATGCATAACTCCAGTGACACTCCATCCTTAAAAAAGATAGTATTCGTCCCGCGCAGAATATCTAAAAAAATCCCACGCCTTCTCAAAGCTGAATAAATGAAGTTACAGAACATATAACAATTTCACAAATAACGAAAAAATACTCCACAATCACATGCAATATCAATAAAACATAGAAAGCTTAGAGATAGTCATTACATGTGCACATATAATAAGTAAATACGAAATCATAATGAGATTAAGTAATGGAAATCGTAATGCTGTCCAAAAAATCACGACGAATAGCAAAAAAGAATGTTCGAATAAAATGAGTATAAAGGATATTAAATAGAAAATTCTGAGTATTGATGTCAAGAAGCTAACACTCAAAATATATAAATAACTATCTCACCCACCACAAACAAAAATAGATAAAACAAAATATCTTCAAATGATCTAGCGTAAGAAATCCTTAGAGATGGAAATGAAAATGCAGTTTCAAAATCAATAAAAAATAAATCTGGAAAGTGCAGGTTTCCTGTTTGCGATTTTGTGTGCACATGTGTTTGTTTGAGTGTGTGACGCACATCCAGTCATATAGAACATTAAGAGAGGCAGCCAAAAGTATTGTAGAAGTTTCTATAACAAAGCTAATAGAAATGACTGTATCAAAATTGTATATTACAAAATTATGATATAAAAAGGAGCAGCTGTAATCAAAGTACACATGAGAACATGCACTAATTCTCAAAAAATCTGTTTCGTGAAAGACAAAGTGCAATTCCTTTAAAACTAAAACAAACTGTAGTTCTGCCACAAACTTAAACGATTTAGAAAGAATAAGGCAAAATATTAAGACAGATGAAAATCTCTGTACCATACAGATAAGTAATAATTTTTTGGCATAGGTTGTCGGGTACCAATAAATCACATAAGACACGACTATTCAAAAAGTGAATGGTTGTGGCAATGTTTGTAATGACACTGAAATTGTTGGGGTAAACACCAATTTCTCACTGAAGTAAAACGAATCTTAAAGGCTAAGATGAAACAAACCGCAAAAACTTAAAATTTCACACCTATAATCAGAATTCCGACAGTTTATAGAACGAAAATATATGTCACAGAGGATATGTTATCATCTGCTATATGGCAAACATTTACCAAGATCATGTACTGGATTAACTACTAATTGTCTTTTGATATTGTGCCTAATAAGAACAAACTGAGGAACTGTGGAAACAAAAGAGGTGCGTAAATTTATACCAAAAACAAACAAATAGTTGAAAGATATCAAGGTAAATGACAGGCTATTCCGTAGGTACAGGTAAATGAGAGAATGATACAAAGTAAATCCATCTCTGTTAGATGATTATTATTCGAAAGGAATTCACCCTGAAACTTATTTATCTTCACAGCTGACTTTTGTAATCATGCTCATAAAGCAGATTGGATTCCTATATACATGGTACGCAGTGATAACCAACGTCGTTGAGTCAGGCTGAAGAATGGATATGATTATGAAATTTTGATCTAAGGGTAAGGAATAAAGAACATTAATACTATGTCGGATACATTAGAAGAAAACAGCGTATTTCACAGCTTATGGTCTTACAAATATTCAAGGGGCAATGGAACAAAACCCAAACATGTAAGAAATTTATAGACCCTTCAAACTAATATTCCAAAAAGTAACCCCCAAATGTTGGTGTATAGGCATCAATATTCTACATGGGCAAGGCGGCGAGCTGCCAGAAACGTTAGCACACCGGGCGAAATGCTTAGCGAAATTTCGTCTGCCATTACGTTCTGCGTTCAAATTCCGCTAAGGTTGTCCTTACCTTTCATCTTTTCTCGGATTAAGTTCCAGTTGCGTACATTATGAACCTTATCGATCTAATAGATTGGCTCCCTCCTCCAAAATTTCTAGGCTTTGTGCCTAGAGTAGAAAAGAATTTTTCCGAGGACATTTCACAATATATTTACAATATTCTCCCTTTGTGACTTAGTGAATTATCAAAACAAGAAAAAGAAAATGAGAACATAGACTAATCTTTACTGTAATTATGTTATATTTACCCGGTGTATAGTGATTACAGGTAGTTAGAAGTTAAGGCCTTTGAAAGAATACTATTTCTGTCTTCTATAACGTTACACAATTATCCATTAAAAAAACAATGATAATTATCACTTTTTTAGATTATTTACATTTGACGGATATTTGTCATCTTGTTTCTTGTTAACACAACATCTTGTTTGTTGTTACAGCCTTCATCAGGTGTCTTGGGGAAATTTTGAACATTGGTTCTCATTCTTAAGGTATGTTTCGATGTTGTTGTTGTTGTTGTTATTATTATTATTATTATTGCTATTATTATTCAGGTCACTGCCTGGAATCGAACTCGGAATCTTGGAGTCAGTAGCCTGTGCTCTTAACCAGAAAGCTGGAGGGTATATCAGCCGACACCTTGTGTCAATAACAAACAAGATGAGGACAAATATCCGTCAAATGTAAATAATGTAAATCATTTACATAATTCCTCATCCCTTAAATATAGAACTAGATAATTATCATGTATTAATTATAATCAATTATAATTAATGCACATCATTACAAAGCAGGAAGTAAGCGACAACCGCCTTTCAACTAAAAACAATGAGACAAGGAAGTTAATAGCTGCAAAAAATAGCATAGCAGTGGAGTTAGAATCTAATCCAAGATTATCTACAGAATACACGATAATCCAAATTTAGAATTTAGTTACAAAATACCATGGTAATCCATGGTTAGCTACGGGTCGCCATATAAAACATAACTAGAAATAGACAAATGCTTATACCTGAAAGAGAGAAAAATTATTCACATTACTGCCTGAAAAACTGGCACGGAAGAAGCTTCAGTTGTAGTATAACATGATCACCTTCAAACAAATAACAAGGGATATGTAAATATGATGCAAGACATATTAATTGTATTAATTATAGCTTAGAAGATTCAATTAGTCACCTGTGTTTTGTCTACTAAATCTAATCATAAAAGTAATACATCTAAAAGCATGATAGAGTTAGTGCATATTCGTTCCACCAATATGAAATAGCAACAGTAAAGTATTCTCAAAGAATATCAAAGAGGCCATAGCTCACTAAATATCAGTCTACAGAGACAAGGATATCACTTTGAAAACCACGAAGAAAGTGTGTACTGATTGTAGGATCATTCCTTACGTATGAGAATGTACTTTACAATGAAATATTAAACTCATTCAGATATAACCATCTATATATAGAGAAATAGCCAGAATGTGCAAGACCAAAATCTGAATGTAGGACTAAATTTAGGAAAAATTTCGTAATAATGGGTTGTTTGAGAATGATAAAAATATCAGTCACATACATTCTCAAAACCCCCGGATTGTGCAACATACATTATGAACCTTATCCATAATGTGAAGCTGAAATCAACATTACTCTCAGACCACTACATCGTTGATCTAATTAGGTATGGGATGCGCAAACTGCTGTATCTACCCTATCCAATCTGAATTTCTATACAAGAAAATGGGAATCAATCAGCAAAGAGATCCACAAACGCAACTGGTCCAACATTCTATGTATGCAAGACATTGACTTGAAACTCAGCAAGTTTATGTCAACAGTGCAAGCTATATGCACTAAATATACCCAAGAAAGCAAGGCCAGTGCAGTGACAAACAAGATACCCAAGGACAGAAACATCTTCATAAGACGAAGGTCAAAGATATCAAAGCGGATGAATAGGCAAAATAAAGAAAGGGAGAAATCTATCTTAATACGGACATTCCTAAAAGTCGAAACCAAGAGCAGACTCTCCCAGGAAAGGGAAAGAGCAGAGAGGGGGAAGAGAACGGTGGAGAGGATAAGAACAAATCCCAGAGCTCTCTATAAATTCGCAAAGGGAGCAGCCACCTTACAAGGTAAAATAGGACCATTGTTCCAATGAAATGACTTTCTGACAGCGGACCCTGGAAGGATAAGTTAGATATACAGTGACAATGTTAAAAGTGTCTTCACCTTCCTCCCTCCCAGGACACATGCAGACACAAAATTCGGCTGAATTCTTTAATATTGGAGCCGTAAAAATGGAGGCGCTAGCCATCGATTGCATCAACATTGAGGAGACAAATGTAACAGCGGCCACAGTAGAAATGAGCACATGCTTCGCAATTGGTCCTGATGGCTTCCCATTTGGTTTCCTGGAGTCATGTAAGCAGGCTTTAGTGCGGCCACTTCAGATACTCTTCCAAAGTTTACTTGCAAGTGGTAAAGAAGGCAATATATACCCTATCCACAAAGGTGAAAGTAGAGCAGAGGCTAAAATCTACACGCCAATCTCTCTAACTTCACATATCCGTAAAGTAATGGAGCGAACCATCAGAAAGAAGTTGATAATGTTCCTAGAAGAAAATGACCTACTGGACAATACATAGAATTGCTTCCGTCCTAGAAGAAGCTACATCACACAGCTGCTACAGCAATATGCCTGGATTTTGAAACAGCTGCTTGACTATTCTGATGTGAACGTGATATACCTTGACTTTGCAAAGGCATTTGATAAGGTAAATTATGGCATATGTCATGAACTTGGCATTGCTATTAAACTGGGAGAGTGGCTGCATGACTTTCTTAAAGACAGAAGTCAGGTAGTTGCAGCCAATGGTGCTATTTCTAATGAAACTCAAATCCCAATTGGTGTCCCCCAAGGAACTGTTCTGAGGCCATCACCTTTCATAATAACCCTCTTAGACATATCCATAGTCTCTCGGGTACACAGCGTCACCAGCTATGCCGATGATACAAACTTGTCACAGGCAATAAAAAACCAAGATGAGGTCGCAAGCTTATAGCGGGACATAATATCGATATACAAATGGATCAAAAAAAAATTTTTGTTTAATGATGGAAATTTTCAATCACTACACTATCAATTCACGAATGTACTACAGTCTGCATATACAGGACTCAAAGGCACTACAATCCCACATTCACAAACAGTGAAAGACTTGGGGATCAGTATGCGCAATGGCGCTTCCTTTTATATGCATATTACCAAGATGGCCCCAAAGTGCAAACAACTGGCAAGATGGATACTGAGTTCCTTCAAATCAAGAGGCTAAGGAACTATGTTGGCCTTGTGGAGAACCTTTGTTTTCAGCCGTCTGGTCTATTGCTCTCAGTTATGGTAACCACAAAGTGCCAAACTAACAGCGGAGCTTGAGGCAGTCCAATGCTACTACACTAAAAATATTGAAACAGTGCAGTGGATTAGCTACAGAGATAGATTGAGAAAACTCCCTGAAGCGAAAGTGTGAGAGATATGCTATTATATATATATATGGACAATTCTAGAGGGGCTGACACCTAATTTCGGCATTGAGTGTTATACAAATGCCAGAACTGGCCGCTATTGTATTGTACGAAAAGTACCATCCGCCCCCTCTAAATCACGACCGGGTACTTCAATAGTCTAGGATTCAATCCCCTGCCAAACAAATTAAGAACTCTGCATAAGATGGAAGTAGATACCTGCAAATAGCGATAGTCATCCTCCTCTGCATAATACAGGATGAACGAACGCCCCTACATGAGATGCAGACAAGTGCAGCAGAATCAAACGCCCTAATACACCAAATGGGCCTACACCTTGGACAAAGACACATACAGGATTGACGATGTGAAACGCCCCAGTCTGAGGAAATCAGAAAGACCACAGTGGTGCTCCAGTATGACCGCAGCTGCATGGATGAAACGAGCAAAAGAACAAAAGAACAAAAGATTAATATAATACAAAAATCACTCTAAAAAGTCATTTAACACATGCTACATTACGTACTCTTAAAACAGTTACAACATACAGTAACAAAACTTTGTCGCATTGAATGTGTCAACAGCTGCTGCACGTGATTAAGAGACGACGCGTAATAAAAGTCCTGTAAAAAGTAGTAGTGATGTAAGTGTCTTTATGAATTTTCTCTTGATTAATCTCACACGAGATATTCAACGAAAAACAGCCTCAAAAAAATGTAAATAAGAGAAAAAATTTAAAATCTGGGGCTGGGGAAGCATTGTTGTGGTAATTGAAACGGAAATAATTGACACGAAGAATGATATGTCAATATGAATGTTTAGTTGTCAAAACACTGTTTGTGACCTCAATACTATTTTAGAAAAAGTATATGGTTCAGAGAAAGAGAGTAATTTTCAAAATTGTTATTAACTCAAATAATTATCTGGAAGATTGCCAATGGCATCTTTGCCATAATCAAAGATCTTGTTTTGCTGTGAATTTAAATTTTCATTTTATTGCATCATATTCATTTTATCCCTTTGTTTTATTCACCCACGACTCTAAACATTTATGCTACAACTATTGCAGATATGGTGACTATTGATATGGAAAGCTTCTAGAATCTGTACAATAGGAATATTAATCAAGCTTTTATATATGCAATATACTTACCGTTGCTCCATATATTATGGTATGGTGATTCCCAAAGTATTTAAAATCGAACAATATCTATGGTGGGAATTTGGCTATGCCAATCACACATACGGTACCACATGTCGATGGAGAATTTCATTTTATTACGATCAAAATAACAACAGCAAATAACCTAGCTAGACAAAAGTTGAAATATTTATAAAATCTTTTCTCCTAGTGAAACTAAATCTTTCGGATAATTGCATTGAATTGAAACAATCCGAAATTTGCTTACATATGAATCTCATGCAATCAGTGATACAAAGAAACTTAAAAACAACAAACAAACAATAAATGAGTACCTTTAGCAGAACAAGAAAATATCAATATTCCCTTAGTTATTAAATCATAGCCTACTCGACGACAAGATACAATAAAGACTTCGACAGAACAGAACATCAGAGCAACACAACATAGCACAACACGCTGTAGAAAGGAATAAAAACACTCTACAAGACAACACAAAACATTTGATAACACAACACTCTCCACACAATTCAATAACCGACACAATTCACACTGCTACAAAACACCAATGAGATAACTGTTAGAGATGAATTGAAATTTTCAAACTTAACTGTATCAAGTAATAATTAAAAAGCTTTCACAGCCAACAAATTAATTAAAAAATTGTCTTGGTTTAGGAGCATTATTGCGGAATTTAGATAGAAGTTTTTAAAGATAACCAGTTGATCTAGCCTGGTACGCAATGATGCCATCGAGAGGTAGGCCCCGAAACGGAGCGCGTTCTCTTCGGATGACCCCATACACATGCTGGCTTCCGGTATGCGGAACTTTCGACTGGTAGCGCTTGCGTGTGCAAGTTGTTTTCAAAACATTTATGAAAATAGATTTCGGACTATAGGAGAAGAAAGTATCAAGTAAACGAAAATGAGCAACCCACGCTCAAGAAATATTTATAGAGAAAATACATTAAATGGATAGACCGGGACATACCGGCTTTCAGACAGATAATTAGGTACCCTCATAGCGAGTTCAATAATATACCTGTCTCTTATTACAGACTTTTCAGAGAAATGCTATCGAAATCCATCACATTTCCGTTTGGAGTTGAGCACCCTGTGTCCTTCGCTATTCGTCAAAGATCGAATGGTAAATTTATTGTCAGGTTATACCTCAGATAGCCAGGCCCATCGAGCATATTTCGTTTACTCATACCTTAGAGCACATAGCTTAGCTCTCATAACGCAATCTTTTTATTTCACTTTAAGTAATTGGTCGCATTGAATAATTTGTCCAATAGCAACTATCACTCGATTCGTAATGCAATTAGTGCTTCTTTTAGGTGAGTAATTCGCTCTAACATCTGTGTAAACCTCTACCACTAGTTTGATTTATTAAATCTCCTCCTCTAGCTCTAATAATCCTTTTCAGAACTAACCGACAATTTGTTGGCAATTGCTCCGTGAATTCGAGCGTATGTATCTCTGTACTCTAGACACTAAAAGCTTAGCGCACTGAGAAAGACACATTTAACTCCCAGTATATGTGTATTTGTTTATGAGCCCTGTCTGTGTCGACCGTACGAATCACAATTTTGTGGTCTATGTAGCCAACTAATTTGAATTGTGGACACTCTACGCCATTCTTATATGTTAAATCGGCATTATACGTTGTCTAGACACGATCTACATACCCCTGATATAGTTAGACTATGCCCAAGTGGGTTTTTCGAGAAATCCAGCAACTACCTGTCCAACTGCTGGAACATTTTGAGCTGTTTGACGTGGTTTTTACTTGTATCCTCTGCCTTCTCTCTCCTATCATGTACCTACACACAATTTATATGTGCATCCAGAATGGTGGACCACATTCCCTCTAATATTAAAGAGCAGGACAATTCTAAGTGAAAGTCCATACACTTGAACAAAACTAACCGACCAACACTTCATAGGGCATATGCAACCTCTGGTCGCGCATTGCTACACTGTAACTTAAAAATTATCAACTTATTCATCGGGTCTAGGAAGATCTTAGTAGATCGAAGGTTTTTCCGAAAAATGACAGATCTGCTGAAACGAGTAGTCCTCAAATTCATAAAAGAAAAATGCGTGACATAACACGTGCATCGAATATGCATGTCTCACTGAAAGCTATGACATCCATTGTTAGTGAAGGGAGATCATCGTCCAGGCACCTCCACTTTTCCGGTAAGTCCTGGCCACGCGCATTTACGTGAGCGCCTCTTAAAGCTGCCATGTCGGTATGAAAGAATGGAAGCAGAAAAGAGTGTCACCACTTGAATCATATTATTTAGTTAATCAGATCAATCAAAACCCGTTCTCTGTGCGGGATTCATTGCGTGAAATGCTAAAATAGTATGTTCAAGACCGTGATGTTGTTTTTGGCATTCCGTCGCTTACGACGTTGAGGGTTCCAGTTGATCCGATCAACGGAACAGCCTGCTCGTGAAATTAACGTGCAAGTGGCTGAGCACTCCACAGACACGTGTATCCTTAACGTTGTTCTCAGGGATATTCGGTGTGACACAGTGTGACAAGGGCTGACCTTTTGAATTACAGGCACAACAGAAACAGGAAGTAAGAGTGAGAGAAAGTTGTGGTGAAAGAGTACAGCAGGGTTTGCCACCATCCCCTGCCGGAGCCTCGTGGTGCTTTAGGTGTTTTCGCGCAATAAACACTCACAACCCCCGGTCTGGGAATCGAAACCGCGATCCTATGATCGCGAGTCCACTGCCCTAACCACTGGGGCATTGCGCCTCCACCAAGGCCGTGATGATGGAGTTCATAATATCAGGTAGTATACTCTCGCTCTCATTTCCCTGTATCTACTTATTGGAACATTCACTGTCCTTTTATTTAAAAAAAATCTCTCCTTCTCTCTCTTTGCTTCTACTCTGTGACATCCACAATGGTAACTAATTCACTTGTTTCCTTAAAACCAGAAAGTTGGAAGTGAGTGTAATTTGTTTTTGTAGGTGGAGTTGGTGTTTTTCTTCTGATTTTGATTGATTTGTGTTTGACTGTTGGTTTTTAACCTGTTTCTTTTGTGATTGCTCCGTTCTCGTTTTTTTTTCTTTAATTTTATTTTCATTCCTCTATGTGGAGGTGGTAAGAGTGTTGTGGACTTGTGGCTTTGGTGTTGTTTGTTTTCGATGTGAAATTAGTGTTGCTTCCTTTTGTTCCTTATCTTTTATTTTTCAGATTCTTTTTTTCCTTTTCTTTGTCCACATTTGGAAGACAACAACTTGGAAAAGGGCATAGTCATTCTGCTTGCTGTTGGAGATTCTTGCTATCTTTGTAGCGATGATACCGGAAGCAATATACCTACCTTTCCACTTTCTTCTTTTAGATATGTGGCAGAAAAATCTGAGTACCTCAATATTTCCACAGATGTGACATCTCAGCTGACTTCCTTCCACAGTCTCTCTTAATTCTACTCCTTTCGAATGGGAGAATAGTTCGGGGATCTTTTCAATATATCCCAGCTTTACATAGGGAAGTATCCTCAATTTGATCCTTAATCAGTGCTCACACTTAGTTCTCTTCATATCCCTGAAAGCTTCGCTATCGTCTTGCAAAATGCATACCGCTATCACCCAGATATCGAGCACTGGTGGAACGCCTGACAATTTAAATTTTACTGCACTTCTCAGTGTTTCCCTGGATTTTCCCTGTATAATTGACAGAGGGATTAACGGAATGACGAAGAGTAACGGAGAGAGCGAGTCTCATTGGAATTTTCCACACGTGTTATTAGTATTGTTGTTGTTGTCGTCGCCGCCGTTGTTTTTGTCGTTATCGTAGTTGTTGTTTTGGTTTATGTCGGTCTTTTAACTCGGCTGTTGTTGGAACTCCTGGAAACTTGCATGCTTAGCGGGTTTATTACCTACAACCTACCGTACCGTGCTATCTGTTCTATTTTTTTATCTATATAATACTGTGCTGATTATTATGGCCGAACCAAGGAGGCAAACCATTTGTAAGAGTTCTACATAGTACTCTATTCCTATAATCCTCTTGGTGACTTCTGATATACCGTCCCTAAGGACCCAACATAAATTGATCATATCTGCACCCTCTTCCTACCTCACGGTCGAGAGGGTTGTGTTTGTATATTTTTTCACATTCTGTCTATTCGTGGCACGTAACATCAATTATAGGGTACATGCAGGTCACCTTGTCCACCATAACTATGTTGGGTTTGTTGTGCTCAAGCACCTGTTCAGTTTGAATTAGGAAAGCCCACAGAATTTTCATTTCTATTATCTGACTACCTGCTGTCAATTCAGTACTCCATTTCGTACTGTTCAATTTTAGGTTTAATTAGTCTTCTGCTACACCATACATTTCCATAGCTCATGTTTTCCAAGAATGTGGTATCATATGGCATGCTTTACGATAATCAATCCATGCTATTCTCAGATTTGCGTGTCTTCTCTTAAAGTCTTCGATGATTAGTTCATCAATTAAGAACTAATCTTTCACTCTCCGGCTCTTCTTTCGGCAACTATTTTGTTGAGTAGGTAGCAGCGTACCTTTTCCTAAGTATTCATACAGTTTACTGGTGAAAACACCTGACATTAGTTGAAGATACATTATCTGTCAAAGGTTGGGTAAAATGTTACCATTTTCAAGATCCTTGACGCATAACCGTCTTTCCTTTCCTCATCCAGCTGAGTTCAGTGCCTTCCCGATAATACTTATCCAGCTGTTCTGCTATATTTTCACAAGCCCTCTAAGTCTCTTCATCCAGAAACCTTGGACTCCATTTGGTTCTGAGTTCTTCCAGTGTGGAATTTTACTTACGTGTCATTTTATCTTTACCATATTTATATTTGTATTGTGATGACCTTGTATATTTCTTAACCTATACTGGATTTTACGCAGCCACTCTGCTTCAACAATATTCTTTACAAGTTGATCTCATATTCCTCCCCTTCTGAAAGTGAGGAGAGTATCTCAATACTGGTATAGCCCATTTATTTGTTTCTTCTTCTTCTTCTTCTTCTTCTTCTTCTTCTTCTTCTTCTTCTTCTTCTTCTTCTTCTTCTTCTTCTTCTTCTTCTTCTTCTTCTTCTTCTTCTTCTTCTCCTCCTCTTCCTCCTCCTTCTACTACTTCTTCTGATTATTATTATTATTATTATTATTATTATTATTATTATTATTATTATTATAAATAATCAAGGTGGTAGAGAGAGTAAGATGTATTCTACACCGTGGAGGAGAGATACAAAACGAGATATTTCTAATTTGCTGACTTGAATCAGCTTCATGAAAATACGTACACACACAAGGACACACAAGCGCACACAAATCCAGACACAGACAGACAGACAGACACACACACAAGCGCAAAGAGGAAGACAAGAAAAAAAGAAGCAATTCCGAAAATAAATAGATGAACGAACTTAGTGAATCCATTTTCATCCTATGTATCAACATAAAGAAACTATTGATTTTCTCATTCCCAACTGCCCATGCCTCAAAACAAGTGGAATATGCCAAAAAGCATATCCCAGTACTTGCTATAAATTGGAAAATATACATATTAAATGTATAAGCACGCACGGATTTATTATGCGACAATAACATGAAACTGTTATGAGCACGCACCAATCTCGCTATGTTTCAATGACATAACTTCAATAATATGACATATGCCAAGCCAGGATGTCAAAGATCAAAGAGATTCTCTTCAATATTATCGTCAAAGAGGTGGAAAAATGAAAAAAAAAAAAAAAAGAAAATGAGAATGAAACACGTGAGCACTGTGATATATATCTTGAACTCCTCTAATGAAAACATTTGCTGGGAATGAATTTGAGAAGCGTTTGCAAAAATACAGCTTCGGTATGGAAACAAACAAGTTGTGCGATATTGAAAGAAAAAACCTATTTCAATAATTTGATCATGGTAATCGTAAAAAAAAACGTTTATTAATGTATAAACGTCGTAACGACGTTAGAAACAAGCAGTGTTCTCTCAGGTACATTGTAAACAGCCTTAATATATTTTGCAGAGTACAGAGACTATTACCTAATAACAATAAACGCGTTCAAAACAATCAAACGATAAGAAATTAAACTAATGCTTTAACTTCAGAAATTCAACTTATCTCAAGCCCCATAATCTTATGCAATAATCAATTTAGTGTATTATATTAGGTGTGATATCTTTTTCTACAACAGAGTTTGCAGGTTGGAATTATGCGAATTAGCAAGGATTATTGAAGGAATAACATGATTTAAGAGTTTTATGGCTTGTCGCAAAAACAACGCACAAAAGCGAGCCTCATAGACCCGTACACACACACACAGACACACACACACACAAAGGGCACAAGCACACTCACACATATACTTTAATGCATGGATACATACGCAAACTCATACACACACATACACATACTCACACATACATATATAATTGTATATCATTTATAATAGTATACGCTCCATTTAAAGCGACTAAACCTAAGCAATTGACAGAAAATTGACTGTTGGTTCGGAGCATTATTTTTTCAGTCAATTGTTTAGGTTTAGTCGCTTTAATTGCTAAATATATTATAAATAATATATAATTATAGCAATTATTAAAAAAAATTATAAATATATATTCTAGTCTCAAATTATCTCTACATTAACATTGGCTGAAATGGATGTGTGGGCTATATGGGTGATTCTGTGCGTATCGAGTCATGAAAGCATTGATATCGTGTTTAATTCGCAGTGGTTTCCTCCATCTTCCATTAGTCAATTTTTTAATTGAAGCATATATTATCCCCTATTATAATAATTAGCGTAGGGTTTTGTCTATACTT